>NC_043968.1:79415459-79580459 GCF_902148855.1 Sphaeramia orbicularis
TTCTGTCTCTTGCACAAGGTATTCTGGGATGCGCTGTTGGATATGTATGACACTGTTTAAGGACGTATCTGTGGTATGTACGGCAGTATTCACTACAGCTGATATAGTAAAAAGTACACATTCATAAACCACATGTGGTCACCTTCTTTCTATGCCTGTCAGATTCACACACAGACACTACAGTTTTTATCCATGGCGCTTGTGCC
The DNA here is from genome assembly GCF_902148855.1 of Sphaeramia orbicularis. Classification (NCBI taxonomy): domain Eukaryota; kingdom Metazoa; phylum Chordata; class Actinopteri; order Kurtiformes; family Apogonidae; genus Sphaeramia; species Sphaeramia orbicularis. The sequence continues at coordinate 79,415,666 of NC_043968.1, forward strand.
ACAGTCCATCCACGGAGCTCAGACTGTTAGTGTGCAGTGTACACATCCAAAAATCTGCGGCGTACGTTAACGTGGGTCTGAAGAAAACAAAAACTTTACCCAAATAAATAGTGACACTTTTAAATGCTAGTAAAAATATGTTCTATTTAACGGATTGAATTTTATCGATACAAACATTCAATAACCAAAGCATCTCGATATCATTCCAAACTTTTCATTCACTCGCAGCTTCTCTACCGGTGCACTCGGATCGTGCACGCGCGTGTTGGCGTATCGGTGCGTATCCGATAATCTTCCCATCCCTAATACCAACATATATACACAGGGTGTATCAAAAAAAACTATGCATTTTGAAAAATTACCCCCAGTTCCCCAATTGAGAATTTTTGGAATTTTCAGGTGTTGTTGTGGTGGTTCCAGTGGAGGAACCAAACGTACCTTCGGTTGCTCGATAAAACTCTTGGGTCAGTGTGGTGGTCACATCTGTCCAGAAGGTGTAGAGGATGTCAGCTTGACCGTCCTGTCACAAACACAGGAAACATGTCCAAATACAGACCAAACTATTCCAGTCCAGTCCCAGGTTAGGGTCACATGGGTCAACAGGACATTTTGAACCCTTTAATGACTACACCTGGTCTAGAGGTGGATTATAATAAGAACAGTGGAACAGTTTACTCCTACTTTTATATATTTACACCTTCACATTCAAACAGTCTCCTTTAACAGTCAGACATTTGTCCTTCTGACAGATGAGTGAAAGAGTTCAAAAAAATAAAAGTAAAAATGTGTGCATTAGCTTTTACAGGAGAAGAAGACGCCTGAAGGGTTAAACAGTGTGTGTGTTTGTGTGTAACTGTAGAGTGTGTGTGTTTGTGTAACTGTACTGTGTGTGTGTGTAGTTGTACAGTGTGTGTTTGTGTGTGTAGTTGTACAGTGTGTGTTTGTGTGTAGTTGTACAGTGTGTGTTTGTGTGTGTAGTTGTACAGTGTGTGTTTGTGTGTAGTTGTACAGTGTGTGTGTTTATGTGTAACCGTACAGTGTGTGTTTATGTGTAACTGTACAGTGTGTGTTTATGTGAAACCGTACAGTGTGTGTTTATGTGTAACCGTAAAGTGTATGTTTGTGTGTAACTGTACAGTGTGTGTTTAAGTGTAACTGTAGAGTGTGTGTTTAAGTGTAACTGTACAGTGTGTGTTAGTGTGTAACTGTACAGTCTGTTCTCTGTTCTGTTCTTTGTTCTATGTTCTCCGTTGCATTCTTCTGTCCAAATGCAGCTGCACTGCTAACGTTTGCATTTACACATGTTATTATGTCTCCAACTCACACCTCTAGCTCTGGGTAATTGGTAAAGGCTTTGTTTCCATGGTAACACTGTGGTTTGCACATTGAGCACTGTGTGGAGGTAAGAGACTGAGACGCCGATAATGGTCATGACTGCTATGATCACTACTGATACTTAGTCTGTTTCTGCTCAAGCACAACCTCAAACACAATCCTACATTTGAAACAAAGAAACCCAATTTAACAAACCAGACAAAAACATGACACTTCTAATTGGACCTGAACTATGTGGGCGTGTTCCAGGGCTGGGACTATATTCCACTAATGATCATTAAACACTGCTCTTTAATATTATTATGGTCTGGTTCTTATGGACACCACTCTGCTGTGGAACAGCTGGTCCAAATCAATAATTGCTAACTCACCTTGATGATTTCATCAATGAAACAAATGTGACTGACAGGGTCCCTTTTTTTCATCAAGACCGTCTGCAGATGCTGCACCTGTAAAAACACACGACGAAGAAAATGAACATCGAGCCTCAAATATCAGACATCCACACACGTTTTCATGGGTTAGTCACTGCTGTTGTGGTACAGTTAGTAGTACTAATACTACTAGTACTACTAGCACTAGTAGTACTAGTAGTGGAAGGTAGTCATGTACCTGTCTGCATGCAGCGCAAATCTGGTCCATCAGTTTTTCCAAGTTGGTCCACAGAGCAGCACGGAACCCTGCAGTGTTCCCTGGTGTGGGCAGCACCGCCCTGCCTGGAGCCCCTGAGGATACACACTCCCATTACCTACAGGGTTAGGGTGGTCCAGTCCAGTCCAGGTTAGGCACTAACAAGGGCCCCCCGGGTAGTCCAGTCCAGTCCGGTCCAGGTTAGGCACTAACAAGGGCCCTCTGGGTAGTCTAGTCCAGTCCGGTCCAGGTTAGGCACTAACAAGGGCCCTCTGGGTAGGCCAGTCCAGTCCAGGTTAGGCACTAAAAAGGGCCCTCTGGGTGGTCCAGTCCAGTTGATCTAATGTAGTCTAATCTGATCTAATCTAGTTGAATCTGATCTAATGTAATTTTATCTAATCTAGTCTAATATGATCTAATGTAGTCTAATCTGATCTAATTTAGTCTAATCGAATCTAATTTAGTCTAATCTAATCTAGTCTAATCTGATTTGATCTAATTTAGTCTAATCTAATCTAGTCTAATATGATCTAATCTGGCCCTCCAGTCAGACAGGGCTTCTCTCTGTAGTCGGTGTACAATAAAGCCCACTGACCCAGAATGAATTAAAAGGGGGTGTAGGAGCAGGAGCAGTATGTCCAGTGTGTGGATCTGGTGTATATGAATGGACCACATGGTCCAGTGTGTGGATCTGGTGTATATGAATGGACCACATGGTCCCTGGTTCTTACCTCTGGGGGTGGATGCTTGGGTCAGGCCCTTAATGTCCAGGGCACTGGTGATGTTGTCCCTTATGGTGGTCTGGTAACCACCTACTACAGAGGTGATGGTCTCTCTCAGACTGCCCAGGTTATAGAAGACCTGCAGGGCTGTGCCCACCTGAGTTGGATTCTACCAGACAAAAGCAGAATTGAACTGGGCAGTGTTCCACAGAACCGTTTCATGGCAGCATTAACTTCATAGGTCCGCTAGCTTCACACACTATCATTTCAGTCCCACATTAAACAGATTTGTAGAACTGCCTTTTCCATTTGTGTAATTTGACTAAAATCAGACAGATTTGAACAGAATGATGCAGATAAATGAGTCCATGCTTTTATTTAATCCAGACTAGATTATTGGAACTCACTTTTCTCAGACTGTCCCTAAAAGTCTGTCCAGACCCTGCAGTTAATCCAGAGGACCAAGTCTGAAGGAGACACTGACCAGGTAAGACAGAATATATATATATATATATATATATATATATATATATATATATATATATATATATATATATATATATATATATATTAGGCCTGTAACGGTACATGTACTGAACTGTTTCGGTACGCACCAGTTCAGTTCAGTACACAGCTGTACCAAAACGGCACAGTACGATATGAACGGAAGACGTTGTTAGATGCGGAACTTTAAATCCGCGCAAGTTCCACACGGACATATGGAACTAGCGCACACTGACTCGAAATATGAAATAACAGCTGATATAAGGTTTAAAAAAAACAACAAATATGATGTCAACCTGAAGGGACTGAAGACCCTCCACCATCATTACAGTCCTGTTTGGGATCAGTACGGGTTCAGGTGAAAGACCACAACGAGGAAAGAGAAGACGGATGTTGTTTGCCGCCTGTGAACTACAGTAGTTCTAAAACACTGACACTAGCTCTGTCTCTCTCTCTCTCTCTCACACACACACATGCTGTATAATAGAGGAATAGAACCTGGGAGTTGGAAGTTGGAAAGGAGTTGAAAGTATGTAAAGTTTCACTTTCGTTTCACGCCAGCGTTAGTTACGTTAGTTAATGACCGAACCCCCACGTATAACCCCCCTGCGCGCCTCCGAAAAAAAAAAAAAAAAAACCCTCTGTGTTTTTGACAAGTCGCACCCTGCGCGCACGCATGCACACACAAGTACACACAGTGGTCTAAACAGTTTTTTCGCTGTCCTAAAATAACTAGGTTAATTTATTTGTCAATGTTTCTCTTCAGCTTGTTTAAACAGAATACCAGTTTGCCCTCTTCTTAATGTTGCACTTCATATGGAATTTTTTTTGTTGTTATTTTCATGCAGAATGTGAACTGACAGAACTGTGATTTAATTTTTGTTGTTTGTTCAAAACTCCCTTTCAGGGAAAAGTGCAACACAAATGTTTAAAATACATTTAGTAATATTTTATTTTCTATTTGATTTATAGCAGCAGAATTATATTATTCCTGTTTTTCTGTATTCTGTTGTCTCCAAAAATTTGTGGAAGAATGTTCAAAAATTCATAAATGCATTAAAGACATTTTGAGGGGTTTTCTTTCTTCCCGTACCGAACCGAAAAAAAAAAACGAACCGTGGCTTTGAAAACCGAAAATGTACAAAAAACGAAAAAATTTTTGTACCGTTACAGGCCTAATATATATATATATATATATATATATTATATATATAATATATATATATATATATATATATATATATATATGTATACATATAGGGCAGGGTTGTAATAATAATAATGTTCTAAATTACTTTTAAAACATATCAACAAAAGCACCCCTGTGGTCTTTGATTTAACGACTACTATTTGTGTCCAATTTTCTTTGAGTTTTTATTTAACAAGTTGAAAATGGAGCTCAGATTAATACACTGCCGTATTTTGGTAAAAGTCTCATGGAACATCATTTGTGACATACTTTGGTTGTGAACACAAACACACTGTCTTCCCACTAACATGGAATATGTGTGAAACACTGAAACTACGTCGTCTTCTGTACACTGGCAGTGTGTCACCATGGAAACGGAAACTGAACACACACACACACACACACACACACACACTCTAACAGGGTTCTCCTTTAATGGAGCGTGGTTCTCCAGAGGCCCAGTCTTTCTGGGGCAGCTGAAGGTTAACACAGCTCACATGCACTGCCTCACATGTTCGACTAAATGACACCAATACAATACAGTCATATGTCGTCTGCTGCAAATGTCAATGCAAAGCAGAAGGAGGACAGAACGGCCTGAGCACTTTTAATCCACCACGACCAAATATAGGGTAAGATTCTGTTAAAAGTTCCTGCCCTATAATTTAGATTAGATTATCTTTGTGTAAAACTTATTACCTACATATTTATATTTGAAAGGACTGATATTTGAAAGGACTGACCCCTAACCCTAACCCCAACCCTAACCACAACCCCTAACCCCAACCCCCTGACAGACAGACAGACAGACAGACAGACAACAAAAGTATTGCAATACCCCTTCAGCCAGATGTTGGCAGAGGGGTAAAAACAGGATCTAAGAAAAGATAAAGGGTATCTGTGACGGCTTAAAAAATAAAATAAAATAAACCTCTGGATAAGGCACAATTGTAAGGGAATTTCTTCCTTAACCCAAAATTAATGTATGTACCAAAACTTGAGAGAAACAGTGATTTTCAGAGGCTGTGATCAGAGAGGAGTCGGTGTGATATGTCACTGTTAAACTGAACTGTACTGGGTCTGCTTTTCCCTCCAGTTGAGGTTTGAACATCATAATGGTTTTACCTGCAGAATGGAAGGCCTGGTGAGTGCATGTGGAGCGTACCTGAATCTCCATGCCCTGTTCCAGAAGCCTCTTGGCCTGGTTCTCCACCTCCAGCCTGGCTCTACTGATGAGCAGCAGCTCATTCTCTATCACCTCGATGCCACTCAGATCCACCCCCTGTGACAGGTAGTCTGGAGAACACACAAACACACCAAAAACACATGAGTACACAAGTCTCTTAATAATGTTTGTCAAGGCCATAAATATATACAATAAAAACATATATGCTTTGTATACAAAAAATACATCAACAGTAGAAAAAGTCTTGGTGATGTCACTCATTGAGTGGTGTGACCTCAAGCTATCTGTTGTTCATGGTTCATGGCCTTTTTGGAAATGCTGTCATGAAGTGCATTGTGGGAATGGCGACCAAGCGAAAGCGGTTTCTCACAGATTCGGGTGGAAAATGATCCAGATGGCTCCAAGGTAAACTCTTCCAGTCCACCTGGGTTGTTTTCCAGAATGAGTCTAGTCGATGGACGGAGGTAAAGGACACATTTGGGTTCAACACTCACCAACAGACAAACTGCTGCTGTCTGCAATTCACATTCCCACAATGCACTTCACCACAAAACTTCTGAAAAGGCCCTAGTGCTGTTTGGGTTTGTTCTGTAAACAAGCAGACTGTGTTTATGATGGAGTCATCTACGAAGACGTTCACTGTGAGGGAAGTGATTCAGGTGCACAAGCACAGAAAGACTAACGGAGTAGAGATAATTAGGATCTGACTGGGGTTTGGGTTAGGGTTAGACGAGAACTGGGTTTGGGTTTGGGTTAGGCTATCACTGGGGTTATGGTTAGGCTATCACTGGGGTTAGAGTTAGGGTCACTGGGGTTAGGGTTAGGCTATCACTGGGGTTAGGGTTAGGCTATCACTGGGGTTAGAGTTAGGCTATCACTGGGGTTAGGGTTAGGCTGTCACTGGGGTTAGGGTTAGGGTTAGGCTATCACTGGGGTTAGAGTTAGGGTCACTGGGGTTAGGGTTAGGCTATCACTAGGGTTAGGGTTAGGCTATCACTAGGGTTAGGCTATCACTGGGGTTAGGGTTAGGGTTAGGCTATCACTGGGGTTAGAGTTAGGCTATCACTGGGGTTAGGGTTAGGCTGTCACTGGGGTTAGGGTTAGGGTTAGGCTATCACTGGGGTTAGAGTTAGGCTATCACTGGGGTTAGGGTTAGGCAATCACTGGGGTTAGGGTTAGGCTATCACTGGGGTTAGGCTATCACTGGGGTTAGGGTTAGGCAATCACTGGGGTTAGGGTTAGGCTGTCACTGGGGTTAGGGTTAGGGTTAGGCTATCACTGGGGTTAGAGTTAGGCTATCACTGGGGTTAGGGTTAGGCAATCACTGGGGTTAGGGTTAGGCAATCACTGGGGTTAGGCTATCACTGGGGTTAGGGTTAGGCAATCACTGGGGTTAGGGTTAGGCTGTCACTGGGGTTAGGGTTAGGCTATCACTGGGGTTAGGGTTAGGCAATCACTGGGGTTAAGGTTAGGCTATCACTGGGGTTAGGGTTAGGCAATCACTGGGGTTAGGGTTAGGCTATCACTGGGGTTAGGCTATCACTGGGGTTAGGGTTAGGCAATCACTGGGGTTAGGGTTAGGCTATCACTGGGGTTAGGGTTAGGCAATCACTGGGGTTAGGGTTAGGCTATCACTGGGGTTAGGGTTAGGCTATCACTGGGGTTAGGGTTAGGCTATCACTGGGGTTAGGGTTAGGCTATCTCTGGGGTTAGGGTTAGGCTAGCACTGGGGTTTGGGTTAGGGTTAGGCTAGCACTGGGGTTAGGCTATCACTGGGATTTGGGTTAGGCTATCACTGGTGTTAGGGTTAGACTATCACTGGGTTTAGGGTTAGGCTATCACTGAGGTTAGGCTATCACTGGGGTTTGGGTTAGGCTATCACTGGGTTAGGGTTAGGGTCACTGGGGTTGGACACATTTGAACAAACATCTGTGACCAAAGTCAGATGCTGATTTAATGAACTGGCCGTTGCCGCCAGTCAATGATAATACTATATCTGAGTGTGATATTTTCAACCTTGACAAAGGCCCTTGGAAGGGCCAGAAACAGACCCATTTCTAAGTCTTGAATCATTTATTTACTGTTACTTCCCCCTATAAAGCTCTGGCATGTCACCTGTACAGTTCCTACGTAATGTACATCTATGCTTTAAAGGTCTTATGAGAAGTATTGATATTCAAAATATCAACAGCAGAGCAAGTTGTGTTTGAAAATGCACCAAAACCACCAATGAAGAACAAACTACATCTCCACAGAATGTACCAGTCAAAGAACTCAAAGATCTAAGACTAGAGTGTCCTTTTATTGTGTCCATCCTAAGGTCCAGCTGTGCAATAATCCTGCTGTCTCATCAGCATCTGGATCTGCCACATCTGTGAGGTGGATGGATTATCTGGGCAGAGGAGAAGTGTTCACTAACACAGATTTACACAGATTTATGAACAATATTTGACAGAAATAGGGCTTAGGGAACACAGAAACAGTCTGAGGTCTTTGAGTTCAGCTCATGAAAAATGGGAACAAAAACAAAAGTGTTGTGTTTGCATTTTTGTTCAGTGTAGTTCTCAAAACTGTCTTGACTGTACTTCTCAAACTTTAAAAACTTTTTGATTATCATATTTCTGTGACTCTGCAAACATGAATAAATAAGTGGTCAGTGGGATTACACAGCTTGATACATTTATCAGTGCACGTGTTTCAGGGAAGCACATGTCACTTCTACATGTTTATCTTTTCCATCATGTATTATGTCCAAACACATGCTTTCAAAGTCAAGCCATCAGCGCCTGAAGATAACACTTTAAGTGTAACAGTGACACTGAAACTGTAGCCATGATCTGCCCTCATGGATGTTCATTCAGCCACAGAAAGAAACAAACAGATAAACAGAGGTAAAAACGGTTGAAAAGAACACAACTGTACAGTTCACTTTTATCTGGTTGTTTAACAAACGTCAATTCTTTTGAATGTTTTGCTGTATTGGTAGTGCAGTGTTGAAGACTGGGCTGAAGACAAAGTGGGACCAGGCAACCCTAACCCAAACCCTAACCCTAACCCTAAGGGAAACAAAGGATGGAAGGAATTCAGCCTCTGATTATGAAAGAGGAGTGGAGGCTGATATCGAACCATTTCACATGTGATATTTGTCTACGGCTGTCGATTGTTTACTCTTTTTCCCAGAGACGGAGTATTATCAGGAAGTGTCCGGCTGAGGCACAGAAGACCAGAGAACTGGACGGTGATAAAGATGACCCAGAACTCTCCAAAGATGGTTTTGATTTAATGCAGCACAGAACATTACAACTCGGTTTGTCGGCCATTTTCCACAGTCACGTTTTCTTGATTTGTTTATTTTTCCGCTTCTGACCCGGATTGACCTGGTGACGTCCACTCATGTCGTCACGGTTCACTTAGAAAAAACAAGTTTTCCTTGAGCCAAATTTTTGGTTCCTGAAGGCTCTGATTTGGTGTGAACACATCAGCTGGTTTGTGATAAGGTGCGTTAACCAGCAACGGCACAGTTCTCTGTGGGTCTGAAAACAGTTACAGAGAAAGGTTGGTCTTCTTCTGACTTTGGTCCTAACATGCTGACGTTGAAATGCTATGCTTGAACCCACACCCCAAAGACCAAGACCACAGAGGCTGCTGGATGTTCCTGGTGGTTCCCTGGGGACAGGTTGGGTTCTGGCACAGATGTGCCCTGGTTTCTGCGCTTAGGGAATTTATTCAGTTCAGTCTTCACTGGACAAGACAGATATAATAAAAAATCAAAGGTAGCCATAAGTAAAATTATGCTTTATATCATAATTTACCCCAGCACTCAAAAACAAAAGAGCCACCGTCACCGTGGTGATGGGGATAATCAGCAGAGTGAGATGTTCTGGGAACCCACTTCCCACTCAGATTCCCTCATATTTAACAGTCAGGACAGACTGATCACTCCGTGGAGATGAAGAAGGCTGAGGTGGTGTTGGAGTGCATGGGACCAGACTCATTACCACGGTGAGAAGGTCTCACACAGAGACACACCCATTCAAGCCATCGGCCAATTCAAGCCCCAGCAGCTGAAATTAGGGAAAAGCCACAAATACAGAAACACAGCCCTTCCTTCAGCTGCTCTCTCCTCCTAAATGTAAAGATAGATGACCTGACATCATTTCATACTGATGTTGAAAAATCAGGCCGGTTTTCCACGCTTCTACGTCAGCTAACAGAGTGGAGTCCCAGAGTTCCCTGTGGTGGACACCTGCCAATCTCTTCTTCTAATGGACCATGTTTAGAAACACAAAGCACAAGTATTTGTCAGATGAAGATATCTATCTATCTATCTATCTATCTATCTATCTATATATATATATATATATATATATATATATATATATATATATATATATATATGAGATTTCATCCATGATACTGCTTTTTTAGCCTTCCACATGTAAATGTTTCAGTTTCTGAAACATGACATGTACAAAGCAGTGTAGTTGTGGCTGTACTCATCACTGTGTTACAGCTAACCCTTACCCTAACCCAGAGGTCAGTAACCCTGGTCCTCCAGAGCCACTGTCCTGCATGTTTTAGATCACAGGTGTCAAAGATGCGGCCTGGCGGCCAAAACTGGCCCATAGGATGAATTTGCAAAGTGCAAGTTAGGGCATCAAACTCAAAAATTATATAATAACCTATAAATAATGACAACACCAATTTTTTCCCTTTGATTTAGCACAAAAAGCATTAAGTTATGAAAATGTTTACATTGACAAACTAGGAAAGCACTCGGAGAGCGCAGAACTCCGCCAAGGTAGATCAGTGGCCACCCCCCCCCGATCACCACCAAAATTTAATCATTGGTTCCTTGTGCCAGTATCAACATTTCCTGAAATTTTCATCCAAATCTGTCCATAACTTTTTGAGTTATCTTGCACACAGACAGACGGACAGACGGACAGACAGACAGACAGACAGACAGACAAACCAACACCAGCAAAAACATAACCTCCTTGGCGGAGGTAACTATCCTTTAACAATAAAATGTGAAAAACCTAAACAAATATAAGCAACCTGAAATGTCTGAAGAAAATTAAGTGCAATTTTATCAATATTCTGCCTGTTACTAAATATTTTGTGCCTTGGTAGATCTGACCTGTAATGCATTTGTATAAATGATAAGTTGAGGCATAATATTGATAAAATTGTACTAATATTTCTGAGAAATTTCATTTTTCTCAGGTTATTCGCATCTGTTTGGTTTGGATAGTTTGTAAATGTAAATATTGGCATAACTGAATGTTATTTTTTGCACTAAAACAATTTGGAGTTGTTATTATTTATTGGCTATCATGCTATTATTTGACTGGTCCGGCCCCCTTCAGATCAAATTGGGCTGAATGTGGCCCCCAGAGGAAAATGAGTTTGACACTCCTGTTTTAGATGTAGCCCTCTTCCAACACACCTGATCTCCCCGCCTTCCTGTGGTAAATATGTTTCTGGTGATAGAAGTTCCTGGGAATCAGGTGGAAAATGGGCTAAAGTGTTGGGACAGTTTTGGTGGAAGACGCCACATAACAACACGTTTGTCCAAACTGTCCATTTTCATGATGGAGTTGGAGGTCAAAGGTTGTTGTTGTTTCACACAGTGAGGGGGCCTTTCAAACACTAATGCACTGACTGCAGATAAATGATGATCCGACCACTGTGACACAGAAACATTCACCTCATTCAGAGGATGGAGTTCAATAAAGACTGAGCTAAAACGTGTCACTGACGTCGATGCTCCGTCCAGCCCAACAGCATAAAGAGACCACAGAAATACAGAGTAACCTGTGGACAGCTAGTAACCAACACTGACATCACTGTTCCTAAGCAAGTGAAACAGTAGGCGGAGCTTACTAATAGCCCCGCCCAGTCACACAACACACTGCTCACTGATACCCCCGCAGACCTAGGGACTGATTTTGATTCTTAACTTTCAATCTTTTCAAAACCTTTAAAACAAAAAAAAAACCTAAACAAGTGGTTCTAGGCACAACAAACCCCGCCCCTCACACGTATCGTAGTTTATTTTGGCATCGATCCAGCTGATGTCATCATGTCTACATGTGTGCTGATGTCATCATATCAATCACCTCTATCTCTGTGCTAAGTCTGAAGTACATTGAAACAAAATGGATGTTTTTATAGACATTTGTCATTTCACCCATTATAAGTAAATGTGAAAAAAATACTTTTAAAAATTCATTAAAAATTTGAAGTTTGACCTACTTTTCCCAAAATGTAATCACATCTGTTCTGGGTCACTGGTAATCTATAAACCCAATTAGGTCTGAATTCAACCAATAGTTTTGCTGCTGGAGTGTAAACAAACAAACAAACCGAACCAAAAACAATAGCCCTTGCCTCCCTTCGGGGTAAAAATGCAAGTGAAGAAAGGCACATGTCAAGAACATGTGTGTGAAATTTGAAAAGAATGAGGTGAATTGTGTCCGTGAAATCAATTGGGGGGGGGGGGGGAAGGGTATGTTAGTTCTAAAATAGACACGTTAGCCCTATTGGGTCTAACTGACCCAAACACTGGGACCAGCTGTAGTCCAGATCCACTTTGTTTAATAGGTTCCATGTTTTTATCTTCGTATATGCATATAAACCACTCACTAACTTAGGGCTGGGCCATACGGAAAAAATCATATTATTAGACTTTTATTCTATATCAGACGATATCAATACGTATCATGATATAAATCAAATCCCTATTTTTGTCTATCTTAAATGTTCCGTTCCTAATAAGTTAGTTGTGAAGACATCAGAAGGTTATTTTGGATTTAAATATGATTGATTTTCTGCCAGGGGTTGAACATGACAGAAGTGTGAAGAACATTATCCAACCGTTTCAGAAAAATAAAACAGGAACAAAGATTTAAAACTAAACCAAAAGTCTGAGCAGCAGGAAAAAAGATTTACAGTTTCAAAGAGAACACAAACGAAACAGACCATTACATCTGTTGGTCAGCTCCAAAGAAATAAAACCTTCATTCCAAAAATAAATCTGAAAGCTTTCAAGTTTTACAGGAGAAGAGAAACAAAATGGACGTATATGTTCTTTTGTCAATGTCAAATGAATAAATGGAAGTAAAAATTCAACATATTCTGAACAGTTAAGTGTCACTCTACTGCTGAAGGTTTTATACGACTGTGTGGGTCTGAAATACATTATGAACTTTGACGTGTTAACAGAAATATAACCCACCTTCACCCAACAATTCCAGGGGTATATACGTAGGGGTGCGCTCCATAACTGGCGTAAACCGAAATTGAAACTTAACACACTTTGAATGTCCGACTCCTGTTCTTCACATTAGCTACTTGTATTTGTTGGGTTCCCCTCCGTATTGGACTGAAGGTCCTGAACCCAAACGGTTCCACCTACTGTTCATTACCCCGGTCGCTCCAGTTCTGGGTCACATGTCCTCCAGAGGGAATACTCGTGACTTCCTGCTTCTGCCCAAACATTAGCGTGTGCTACGGCTGCTCTTACACCTGTGCTGTGGGCGTCGACCTAACCTGCTGTGGCTCTAGTGTGATTAGTTCGGTGCAGCGCTACTTAATTATGATTGGCTGTCAACGCCACGTGCAGACGTGTTATGTCTGTCAAAACAACGAATTGTATTGAAATTGTATCGAGCATGTCTCATATTTCTATGGAGGAAAAGTTATATCATGACATAAACAGTTCTGGAAAAACTCCCAGACCACTGTAAAAGTACCCGTTTGTCTGATTCTTCCATTTCTACGTCTGTGTTTGAGTCAAATAAACGTGTTTTTTTTTCTCTAAACTACAGACATTTGTCCCAAATTCCAAAAATAAATCTTGTTATTTAGAACATGTATTTGCAGAACACATACATGGTCCAAATCCCAAACAGATGCAGTGTTTTCAGAGTCAATAATGCAAATCAAATCACTTCATCTTCATTTGTAAACAACCCAAACTACAGTTGGATGTGGGTCACAGGTCACACATCCATATTTGGTGGAATAACCCTGATGTTCCATGACAGCTTCCACGTGTCTTCTCTGTCCTCCGCTGCTGTTGGATGACTTTATGCAGCTCCTGCCATGGAAGGTCCAGAAGCTCAGACCTGTTCCATGGCTTGGACCATCCATGTTCCTCCAGAAGTTTTCACAGTGGGTTCAGGTCTGGAGATTGGACTGGACCTGACAGGGTCTTCATCTGGTGGTCCATCATCCACACCTTTATGGACCTAGCTGAGGACAGGAGCATTGTCCTGGTAGAAGAACCAGTCCTACTCACAGTTTGGGAACATTGGCGGAGCACAAGTCCAGTAGTTTTCCATAGTTACTTTTGGATTACAGTAAGGGTCTTAGAAAATATCGGTTCTGCAATATATTGCGATATTTCATTTCACAATACTGTATCGATATTAAAAAGTACAGTATTGATAATTTTAGGTATTTATTCAAATGCAGATATGGCGGAGGTTCATTTTTGTTTCTTGGTTTTCTTTATTGTTTATATCTTATTTATTATTATTTAACACTGTTTTATTAAATAATGGTTATTTGAAGCATCCTAAAAGCACTTTTACTGTCTGAGAGGCAGATGTTCATACCTTTGTTGGGATTGCACAAAAATAATGCTATGATGTTAGTTCTGAACTTATAGAATATGAACATTTGAACAGGATCTTAAACTGTAATGTCTGTAAAACCTAATTTAAGTTTTAACACAGGGAAGTTTTGTGATATAGCATTAGATCCTGTTGTGATCAAATAAAAATGCGTTCAGTATTTGTGCAGATTTCTGGTGTAATTCAATTCTTCCAGGAAATAATCATTAAAAAAAGAAACAAACAAAAAAATTGCGTTTTTAACAGTATCATGATATATCGCATCGTGATCCTAGTATTGTGATTTGTATCGTATTGTCAGATTCTTGCCAATACACACCCCTAGATTACAGTTACTTTTGTGGTAGTAATAGAACTATTTTAGCCAATTGGAAGAAGATAGTGATGGACACAGTAATGCTGTTTCTACTTCTGCTTCTGAAAGAAGACATGGATCAGCTGTTTATTCAGTAGAAGGTGTGTTTGGGTTGGAAAGGAATGGAATGAAATGAAATGGAATGACTGTCATACATCCACACATGATTATTTCACAGGAAAATGCAGCGGTTTTCTTCCAGAGCTGTAAATCATTCTTGTTTTATTGCCCAGCCCTACACTACCAATATCTATGGAAATCCTTTTCACATTGTCTGAACTCTCAGATAGTTCTATGCATACGCTTGTAGAACTGGAGTTCCAGAACATCTTTAATCAGTATCTTCCTCTTGTGAGTGAGTTGTACAGCACACAGTGCATACATGTCTCAACACATTACTTTGTCACGAACGGGTATCTCAGCCCCTAAATACAATAAAGTGACACTGGCATTAATGTTCAGAAAATATAATCTGAAAAAGTAAATAAATGAGGTCATATTACTTCAGTGTGGTTCACGTACAATGGGTGGTTCTGGATTACAACAAATCAAACTGGCTTTACTTGATCAAAATACGACCAGATGAGAGATAGAGTGAAAAAAAGAAAGAAAGAGAGAGACAGCACTGGTTTGAATGTGGACCTATCAGTGTGTGTTTGCTTTGGCCGGCGGTGCCGTTGTTGCCATGCCAATGCCCAGTAGCCCTAATTAGTCCTCTCACTAGCTAGCTTACAGACCCGCTTAGCAGACACTAAGAGGAAGACGAGTCCAGCTCCAGATAACCGCAGTGAAGGACGATGCATCCAGCAGGTGATGTGCAAACACAAACGGGGGAGGAGTGGCCAAAGTCCTGAGCAGGGTCAGGATGATGCTGTTTGTCCTGTCATGAGCACCTTCAAGCACCACGGCTTTGGACCAAAGGCAGCACTCCTCCACAGACAGAACAAAGGAGAAAAGTCAGTTCCATTATTAAACTGAGTAAGAGAATACTTTATAGAATAAAGTCAAAGATAGAAAAAGACAAAGGAAGAAAAATAAATGACAAGGAAAGTGTTCCATGTGCATCGAGTCCAGTGAGTTGAGCACAGAAGTGGAAAAAAAGAGAAGAGTCTGAGAGAAAGTGGGGGAGGGAGCAGTGGATGAGTAGGAAGGGCAACGGGAGGCAGATCGACAGAGAAGCAGCAACAGGACGGACACAGAGGGACGGAAAAAGCAGCAGAGCACAGACAACGAAGGGGGACGAAGACCGGTGGCAGCGGTGCGGCGGCGGCGCTCACTCCTCCAGCTCCGAGGCCATCACACCTCTACCCTGAACCAGCAGCGTGTCCACGGATGGTCCTCATGACCAGATACTGAGCAAAAGCCCTCACACTCTGGAGACGTGTCACATGATTATACTGTCCAGGACTGAAACGGAAACGTGTCCAGCAGAGGACAGAAACCTGGAACTGCAGGACTGAGGAACGCACTGAGGCTTCAGGTAAATGAACACACTATCGACAGCAAGTCCATGATCACTGCTGACAGGAAGGAAACAGGACTGAGCTGCACAAAGGAACTGGACAAACAACACCTTTATGACCTGATCAACACACACAGGATGAACTACTCTAACCCTAACCCTAACCCACAACCTGCACCTCAGGGTTCTTAAACACAAGAACAATCAAGTAAAATAATCTGCTGTCAACACCACTGGGCACTTATATATACACACATATACACACACACTGCTCCCACAGGCTTGTACTGTAGGCACTAGGCATGATGGGTATTCACTTCATTTGCCCACTGTCAGACCACATGACCTCTGTCCAGTCCAATGCAGTCCAATCTCAATGGTCTCGACCAAATCGACAGTTGTTTCTGGAATAAGGAGGACTGGCTGCGTTAGTTCGGCTCTAACTGCAGCTGTAAACTATCAGTTGCTGTAACAGTCCAAACTGTTTGCTCAGTTTAATCCAGGTGAGGACATTTTTTTGGAAACATGACCTTTGACCTGTTCCTTAGTGATCTGAGACTTGGTTGTCCCCTTAGAGACTAGGGGTGTGTATTGGCAAGAATCTGGTGATACGATACAAATCACAATACTAGGATCACAATACGATATATCACGATATATCATGATATTGTTAAAAAGGCAATTTTTTGTTTGTTTCTGTTTTTTTAAATGATTATTTCCTTGAAGAATTGAATTACACCAGAAATATGCACAAATACTAAACACATTTTTATTTGATCAGAACAGGATCTAATGTTCCTGTGTTCAAAGCTAAATTCTGTTTTACAGACATTACAGTTTAAGATCCTGTTCAAATGTTCATATTCTATTAGTTCAGAACTAACAGCAGATTATTTTAGTTCAATCCCAACAAAAGAACAAACATTATTTAATAAAAGAGTGTTAAATAATAAATAAAATATAAACAAAAAAGAAAAACAAAAAACAAAAATTAACCTCCACAATATCTGCATTTGAATAAATACCTAAAAATATCGATAGAGTACTTTTTAATATCGATACAGTATTGTGAAATGAAATATCGCAATATATTGCAGAACCGATATTTTCTTACACCCCTATTAGAGACATGAGACCCTTCTTGTAAATCCTGTAAAGCTGATAAACGTGGACGATTCTCTACAAAACTCCAAATGTCTGCACGTTAAGTCCATCTGATTGGATGGATGGACGTCAGGTCCAAACTTTGAGTGGTCCAACGTAGAAGGGTGTCTCTAAGTTCGTAGAATGACAGGACACTGGCATGTTTTTATCTACAGCCACTACGTGTTCCTTTATAAAACAGTATTATATAAAAAAGGTGTCAAATGTAAAACTAATAAAACGAGTAAACACCCGCCCCTCCTGCTCACTGATACGCTGCCTAAACAGGGATTAATGTTGAATTTTACATTAAAGATAAGCGTAAACTACATTAAATCAAATATCTGCCCTATTTAGGTAGTTCAGTCAAACATTATTCTGCCCAACTCTTAACTTTCAATCTGATCGCACTTTTGACAAATTAGGTGAAGAGCCTTCGAGAAACCGGTCGGACAGAAGTTCAAAGTTCAAATGTTCAAAAATTCATTTTTAAAAAATCCAAAACTGAAATGCCACCATTAGCACTGGACTTCCCCTGGTTGTAAAGAAAACATGTTCAATTTGTAAAGAATCAGGTGACTAGTCTTGGAAAAATCTTGGACAAATTTACTATGTTAGAGTATAGTATAAGTAAAGTATTAAAAACATATACTGGTAAAAACCAAACAATATAATGAACTAGATCTAGAAGATATAGATATAAAAGTTATCATGATAAAAATGGTCATATCAACTAATATTGATAATTACCACAATACATGAAAAAACACAATTTTTTTCCAAGTTTTAAGCCAATTTTTTGGGGGGGAAATTTAAAAAAACCTCACAATTACATACGGCTTTAAATTACTCACAAAGCAACGAGATGAAAATTCCATAAAACACCAAAAAAGAGGAAAATAATGTAACACAACAAACGCATGTCTTCTCTAATGTCAGTTTAGTGCTTAATTTTGATGTAATCCTAATTATGTACTTGTGCTTCAACAAAACAAAAATGTAATTTTATTATTTTTAGTCATTTTATTTATAATCAGAACACTTCACAACATCTTTTGTAGAGGAAAAAAATGTAAACAATTTAATGATTAGACTTGTTCAAATTAAGTAGCAAGAGTAAAAAAGTATGAGTAAAACTAAAGTAGAATAAAGTAAGAGTAAATTAAGTAGTAAATTTAATTAAAACAACAAAACAGCTTGTGTTTAACATGAGCACAGAGACCACACCCCCCACCATTCTGTTTCCATACTACTGTTCAGATCACACACACGGATTACGGATCCACAGTCAGTATGTGGCCTGTTGTTGTTTCCTCTAACCCTCTAACCCTAACCCTCTGACTTGAACCCTAACCCTCTAACCCTAACCCTCTAACTCTAACCCTAACCCTCTAACTTGAACCCTAACCCTCTAACCCTAACCCTCTAACCTTAACCCTCTAACCCTAACCCTAACCCTCTAACTTGAACCCTAACCCTCTAACCCTAACCCTCTAACTCTAACCCTAACCCTCTAACTCTAACCCTAACCCTCTAACTCTAACCCTCTAACTCACATCATTTCAAACACAGACACAGTTTAGAGAAAACAGACTCATAGTTTTCAGTGTTGATTTACTGAACAACACATGACCAGACCCATCAAAGACCAAAGAGGCACAATCCAAAACCCATTAAAAACACACACACACACGCACACACACACACACACACAATTACACAATTAGAACAGAAAGGACCAGGCTATCTGTCAGGGGATGATAAATGAGGTGAAATGACATGTGATGCAACATGCAGACCACAGGGAAACGATCTGGATTCAATGTGGAACATTTGTGTTGGAGTCTGTTGGACCTAAACCTTCCATCCTCTTCCCTCTGCAGGAAACAAAGGAAGAACACCAGAGGAGGTGATGTCTGCTACAGATAAACTGGGATTCATGAGACTGTGAGAGGCACAAGGGTCCAAACCTCCTATAGTGGTTTACAGAGACACCCCCCCCCCCCCCCCCCACCCCCCCATGGCTCTTCAGTCAGGGGTCTGACCTCTGACCTTTGGTGCCACTCTGCCCTGAGTAACGGGCAAATAAAGGGATTGGATGGTTTCAATCAAAGGACACATGCCTCCTGGGTTAGTTTGGCATAAGGACTTGTACCATATCTGGACCTTGTCATAGTGTTGGTGGAAGGTGTGAAACCTGTGCAGGACACCTGACCCCTGGACGGCAGCGGTGGGAGGATTGTTGTGACACTGGCTTTACTTCAGGCCCAGATGACACCGTTAAGGTCCAAACACAACGGACAATGATGAGACACAGCTGTGCATGAAAGAAGGCATTGATCTTAGAGCACCGCGCTGGTGTTGTAGACCACATGCCCCCCTTAGAGGGGCGGGTGCATGGTGGGGGCTGGGTTTCACAAATGCGTAGTCTGCTTCTGCAGAAGCCAGTATTTCCAGCATTCAAAACCTGAAAACTGGAAATTCAGCAGATGAAGTGAAGAGGGATGTTGTCAAGACAAAGTCCAGTGAGACGGCGTGACATGTGTGGCTAAGGCCAAGAGGACGGCACCAGGAGGGAGTGGTAAGACTGGCACTGACGTCACACCTGCAGATGGATCCATGAACCCATGGAACTGAGGTACGAACTGCATGTGTTCCAACGTATGCCGTTATGTTTAGACCTGTGCTCTTGTGTGTGTGTGTGTGTGTGTGTGTGTGTGAGAAACACTGGACAATGTCACTGTTGTTTATGGGATTTTTACCCTAAAATGTACAGCAGTGTCATGAAATGTTTTTAAAATTATATGTTAAATACTGTGACTTGTTACCTGAAAACACTGGCAGTTGGTGTGAAATAACCATGAATAGGAGCTGCAAAAGACAAAACTACCTGTTTTTATCTCAGTTGTTGATCGGCCATGACCTATTATCCTCATCTTCATTAGCAATTTGTTCAAACGTCTTCTCTGATGAAAGTACCGGTCAGATTCATTTCATATTTTATCTGTATCATCCTCGGGGAGAATGTCTACAAAGTTTGTTCACAGTTCGGAGAAATAGAGATTTTTGCATTTTGGGCAAATGTTTAAATATTCTAACTGTTCCATTCCTTCTACTGGTCCATATGCTGATGGTTTAGAACATGTCAGTGGTTCCACATATCAGTCTAGTTCCTATTGATCATTGATAGAAGTCATATATGGACTGTGATTGGATGAGTTGAGTTCTCCTCCAGTGAAAGTCCCGCCCACTTCTATAATTAGATTGATCCGTATCCAGACCACAGGACTGGAACATGGAACAGAACCAGGACTAGAACATAGAACAGAACCAGAACTGAAACATAGAACAGAACCAGGACTGGAACATAGAACAGAACCAGAACTAGAACATAGACCAGAACCAGGACTGGAACATAGAGACAGAACCAGGACTGAAACAGAAGAGAACCAGGACTGGAACATAGAACAGAACCAGGACTGAAACATAGACCAGAACCAGGACTGGAACATAGAGACAGAACCAGGACTGAAACAGAAGAGAACCAGGACTGGAACATAGAACAGAACCAGGATTGGAACATAGAGACAGAACTAGGACTGGAACATAGAACAGAACCAGGACTAGAACATAGAACAGAACCAGGACTGAAACATAGAGACAGAACCAGGACTGAAACATAGAACAGAATCAGGACTAGAACATAGAACAGAACCAGGATTGGAACATAGAGACAGAACTAGGACTGGAACATAGAACAGAACCAGGACTAGAACATAGAACAGAACCAGGACTGAAACATAAAACAGAACCAGGACTGGAACATAGAGACAGAACCAGGACTGAAACATAGAACAGAACCAGGACTGGAACATAGAGACAGAACCAGGACTGAAACATAGAGACAGAACCAGGACTGAAACATAGAACAGAACCAGAACTAGAACATAGAGACAGAACCAGGACTGAAACATAGAGACAGAACCAGGACTGAAACATAGAAGAGAACCAGGACTGAAACATAGAACAGAACCAGAACTAGAACATAGAGACAGAACCAGGACTGGAACATAGAGACAGAACCAGGACTGGAACATAGAACAGAACCAGGACTGGAACATAGAGACAGAACTAGGACTGGAACATAGAACAGAACCAGGACTAGAACATAGAACAGAACCAGGACTGAAACATAGAACAGAACCAGGACTGAAACATAGAACAGAACCAGGACTGAAACATAGAACAGAACCAGGACTGGAACATAGAGACAGAACCAGGACTGAAACATAGAACAGAACCAGGACTGAAACATAGAACAGAACCAGAACTAGAACATAGAGACAGAACTAGGACTGGAACATAGAACAGAACCAGGACTAGAACATAGAACAAAACCAGGACTAGGACACAGAAACAGAACCAGGACTGGAACAAAGAGACAGAACTTGAGAACCTCATACATTCAGCTGGTTCTGATCCACATAGAACAGGACAGAGGGAGGTCTAGGGCTGGGTAAAAAAAAAAAAAAAAAAAAAAAAAAAAAACGATCTTAGATTTTATTTTAATTTTGTGTAATCGAGTAACAGCAGATGAGAACTACCACAAGTGTTTCCAAGTATCAGTATTCCAAGTATCATTGAACCCCATCATTTGTACTGTTCTACCGTGAAACAAACAGAAATATAAAAGATGTCTCATTGTTTGCTTCTTTGGAATGAGTGTAAACAGCAGCGCCAGCTTCCACTTGACAGGCCTGGACACTTTTACCTGGGACATTTCTTGTAAAAAAAACAAAAAAAACAAAAACTGGTAGAATTGTATATGTCCTAGTTCATTTTCTAACAAAGATATTTTTGTGCTTAGCGCTCTACAGGCCTCTTCCTCCCTCCCATCAGGATCATGCACACGTCGGCAGTGCTGATCTCTGCAGCTACCATGAGCAACATGACAGTCGTCGACACTGACCCGTCCGACCTCGACATGTCCTCCTCTGATGTCATCTACCCCGTTAGCTTCCAGGTACAGCAACACACACACAGCTTTAGAACAAAGAGGGTCAAGGTGCACGCATCATATCTTTCATTTTGTTTTGGGAATGTGCCTTCAGTCAAA
Source organism: Sphaeramia orbicularis (assembly GCF_902148855.1). Taxonomy (NCBI): domain Eukaryota; kingdom Metazoa; phylum Chordata; class Actinopteri; order Kurtiformes; family Apogonidae; genus Sphaeramia; species Sphaeramia orbicularis. The sequence continues at coordinate 79,437,953 of NC_043968.1, forward strand.
TTTTTTGGTGTGATATCAGTCTTTTTTTTAAAATAGAAAACTGGATATTTCTCTTAACTTCAAAATTAAAGATATTTTATTTGGTTTCTTTATTAATGATCTACCTGTTAAGAAACTGTTTATTCTTAATCTCATTTCGTTATTAGCAAAATTTCATGGGCATGCAAGCAAATTGTCAAACAGAAACCCAGCTTTGTGGTCTTTCAATCCTACTTAAAATCCTACTTGGACACTCTTAACTCTTGCACGAACTCTAAAACTGTGAAAACGAAAGCTTTATGTAACGAATTTAAGTTGTAATTTTTTTTTCCTTCTTGTTTATTCTTTTACTTTTATTTATTTATTTAATTTACTTACCTCTCTATGTATTTATTATCTCCACCAAGGAGGTTATGTTTTTGCCGGCCTTGGTTTGTCTGTCTGTCCGTGTGCAAGATAACTCAAAAAGTTACGGATGGATTTGGATGAAAATTTCAGGAAATGTTGATACTGGCACAAGGAACAAATGATTAAATTTTGGTGGTGATCGGAGGGGGGGGGGCGGGCACTGATCTGCCTTGGCGGAGGTCTGCTCTCTCCAAGTTCTTTTCTAGTATTTAATTTCTTCCTGCCTCACCTTGAGCATTATGTTTTTTCCATGTTCTGTTGATCTATTTGTATACAGCATTATGTAAATAAAGTTTAAAAAAAAAAACTGTTTGAGGACAGGTAATAGCCCCTGGGCACCAGCTCCATCATGCACTTCCGATCTCTACAGTGATCGGTAAGTCTGTTTCCGTTAACTTCCTGCTCCAGTTACAACAGCGGGGAAATGGACGGACAGAAAAACTCCAGTGCTTCAACTGTCAGAGAAAGGAGTAAATCTAATCTGAGGGATACTTTTAAGTTCCAGGGAATGGTGGGTGGCTCCAACATTGCGGTGTCCCATTTTGCACCAGATCCAGTTGCTATAATAGTGAAACCTGCTGTACCTGCCATCTCAGCATCTCCATTCCTTCCTGCATAATCTCATACTGTTCCCAGTCAACACACATCGTGGACTGGCTCTGTAGTCCTGGTCCACTAGCATTGGGACCATAGCTTCACCAATCTCCTCCTCAGTCCCCACTGGGGCAGGTTCTGGACTCGACGGGCCAATCCAGCGCTCCCAAACACCAGCCCGTGTCTTGCTGCTGGTGTAGTCGTTTCATTCAAACACCGATGCTACGGTGTTTGTAGCTAAAACCTGTCTACCTTTAGCAGTTCTATAGATTTGAACCATGCCCAAATGTCTGCTACATACTTCTTTGTGCGCTGAGTAACAACACACCCCGTCATTTGTATTTGGTGTATCACATGATTCTAACTAAAAGTTCTGTCAAATGTCACCACAGCTGCATGTCCACTGGCCCCGGTGCAGCTTGTGGTCATATGCACCCATGTCCATGCCTAAGGGTAATTATTCTGACGAAATTTTAAATGTCTGTCCAATGTCCTGTTTGTAGGTTTCCCTGACAGGATTCCTGGTCCTGGAGATAGTTCTGGGTCTGAGCTCCAACCTCACTGTGCTGGTCCTCTACTGTTTGAAACAGAACCTCATCAGCTCCGTTTCAAACATCATCACCATGAACCTACATGTGGTTGATGTGTTGGTAAGTGTTGACCGTCCTGATCACTTATGGTGTCTTAAAGTCCCATGTTCAAATGCCCTGGTTTCTACTCAGTCACACAGTCCTAAACTGACATCCTTGTGCACCATGACAGGGTTAGAACAAGCCCCATGTAGCATCAGCTACAAGGTTTGGAAATCATTACATAATAATCAATGGATTATTTGACACATAGGCAACATTTGCCCTTAACTTAAGTAAAGGTACGCTGCAAAGACTCTTAGATGTCTGGGCTGAATACAAGACTTAAGCCAGGCCTAGAAATATTTGAACAGCAACATAAATGGAGTTATTTAAACTGTTTGCAAAAACATATTCAGGATATTGATTGAAAATATATTCAGTATATGGATAGAAAATATATTCAGTATATGGACAGAAAATATATTCAGTGCATGGATTGATAATAGAAGTTCTTCAAAGGTCTGGAGTTGATTCCAGGTCTGACATTAGCATTTGGAAAGTGTTACTGAGAACTCAGAACATGGGTCAAAGGAGCACCCAGTGTGTATGTGTGCTTATGTGTGCGTGTGTGTGTATATATCAAGGTGGTCGCTCTTGATCCGAATAAAAGACTTTTTCCAAACTGCTATTTTTTCCCAGACCTTGACTTTATGCACTTTTTTACTTGTGTTCCTAGTTTTCTGGTTGACATTGAACCTGTTGTGTATCGTAGAAAAGTTCTATAAGTTTTAATAAATGTATGAATCAATGAATAATTCACAGTAAATTATGTTTTATTGAGAAACATTTCCAAAACATATGAAAATCCCTGCCCCTAGTGCCCCCATCACCACTGCTGGCTATATATATATATATATATATATATATATATATATATATATATATATATAAAGAAATAAAAGGGTTAGGTTTAACTATTTTTATTAAGTGACTGCCTTAAAACAAACTACTGGTGCAAAATAAATTGAATTGTAAACATACACTGAGCAAAAATATAAACGCTCCATGTGACACTAACTTTTTAATAGCAATAGGTGTTGCATAATATATTAGATAGCACACAGTTTATTCTGTTGATCAGTGTGGTCCAGATTAGTGTCCGTTAGAACATGATAGCGGCATCTGGCATTCAGGGACATTCATGTGAACACGGTGGTGGTGGTGGTGGTGGGGGGGTTGACAGAAATCACAGCTTCATATCTCATGTGTCCACCTCTTCTCATTGAGTTGACAATAGTGTCAATTGTGACCCGTGAAACGTTCTTCCACTCCTCTTCGAGAGCCACACGGACCTATGGGATATGATCCAGAACCATTCCAGCATGATCTGTGACATCTGTGTCATGGTGAAATCTGAGGAAATGTGACATTTGGAGGTGTCCTTTAATTGTCCCCGGTATAAGGAGTGTCTGAATATTGTCAATGCTGTTTGAGCAGCGTCTGGACAGGACACACCTGTGCTGTGGGTGGAGTCACTAGACCACTGAGCAGGTGTTCACTCACACAGATGGACAAAGTTTGTTTATACGTCAAGACAATTAACCATGTTTTACAATTCGAAGACACCATGAGCTCATTTTGGGCCGTGCATCTCGAGTTAAACAGATAAAATAAATACTGTACATGGTGCATTTATATTTTTGCTCAGTATAATTGCAACCCCGATATTAGCCTGTGCCAAAGTTTGAAATTTGCAAAGATTTAGAAGGACTTGGAGTGAACCAATGCCAGAAATGGAAAAAATAAGCATGTTTTTAAGTGTTTTTTTATTTTTTTATTTTTGATAGTTTAAATTTGAACATTTGAGTTAAAAAAAAAAAAAACACGGATTTTAATCATTTGCATTTCCTTGATAATCAAGGAAGTAAACAAAATTAAAATCTCAGAATATAATTGCAACATGACTTCACTTTTTCATCTTATCACTGGTATGAATAAATATAATAATTAGGCCCGTAACGACACACATTTTTGGTTCGGTACGTTTTTGGTTTTGGAAGCCACGGTTTGTTTTTTTTCTGTTCGGTACAAGAAGAAAGAAAACCCCTCAAAATGTCTTTAATGCATTTATGAATTTTTGAACATTTTTCCCCCAATTTTTGGAGTCTGCGTGTGCAGGGTCCAATTTGTCCAAAACACAGGGGGGGGTTGTCAGAGCTTGGGGGGGGGGGGGGGGGGGGGGGGGGGGGGGGCAGTTATATACCTGGGGGTGCGGTCCATAACTAACGGAACTAACGCTGGCATAAAACGAAAGTGAAACTTTACATACTTTCTACATCCAGCTCCCGGGTTCTATTCCTTTGTTATACAGCGTGCGTGAGAGAGAGAGAGAGTGACAGACAGAGAGAGAGATACAACGTTTGTCTTATCAACGTCTCTTTCACCAGGACCTGATGTGATCCCAAACAGGACTGTAATGATGGCGGAGGGTCTTCAGTCTCTTTCTTCCAGGTTGACATCACATTTGTTGTGTTTTTTTTAACCTTATATCAGCTGCTATTTCATGTTTCGGGTCAATGTGTGCCCCTTCAGAATGTCCGTGTCGAACTTCCGCGGATTTAAAGTTCCGCATCAAACGACGTCTTTCGTTTTTTTTTTCCTTTTTCTCAACATCTCTGTGCTGTTTCGGTACAGCTGTGTACCGAACCGAACAGGTGCGTACCGAAACGGTTCTGTTCAGTATGTGTACTGTTACAGGCCTAATAATAATCATCAGTGTCTTTTGACATTTATGCTGCAGAAGCTAAATGACTGACTGACAGGGTGACCATCATTCTACAGATGTTCTGTTGGTCCTATTATGGCCCAACCCTAACGTTGTTCATTGGATGTTTTTTAGGCTGAATCCTAGACTTGACCTGCTGTCCTGTCTTCTTGTAGGTGTGCGTTTGCTGCATCCCACTGACCGCTGTGGTGGTGCTGCTTCCCCCAGAGGCTGACACTGCCATAATCTCCTGTTTCCACGAGGCTTGCGTCTCCTTTGCCAGTGTGGCTACTGCTGCTAATGTCTTGGCTATCACCCTGGACCGCTACGACATCTCAGTAAGGCCGGCTAATCGTGTGCTTACGACGGGTCGAGGTGTAGCTGTACTGGGCTCCATCTGGGCTCTGTCGTTTTTCAGTTTCTTGGTTCCGTTCATGGAGGTGGGCTTCTTTATAGACTCTGGTTCACACCTGGTCAACCAGACTGTAGAGGACACCGTGGCTCATATAAACCAGTACTACACAGAGCCAGGTCTGTACTATCACCTGCTGGCACAGATTCCCATATTCTTTTTCACAGCACTAGTCATGCTAGTGACGTACTACAAGATCCTCCAGGCACTAAACATCCGCATCGGGACACGTTTTCAACACAACCTGCCTAAAAAGAAGAAGAAGAGCAAAAACCCTGCGACTCAGCTGGAGTCAACGGACGCATCTCAGAGCAGCACAGGTGTGAGGGCCAGTGGGAGTGGGGGTGGAGGTGGGAGTGCCCCTTTAGGCATGAGGACGTCAGTGTCTGTCATTATAGCGCTGAGGAGGGCAGTAAAGCGCCATCGAGAGAGACGTGAGAGGCAGAGGCGGGTCTTCAGGATGTCCCTCCTCATCATCTCCACCTTTCTGTTGTGTTGGACACCAATAACGGTGCTCAACACCGCCATCCTCAGCACCGGGCCCAGTGACATGACGGCTCGTCTACGTATGGGCTTCTTAGTCATGGCTTACGGGACCACCATCTTTCACCCACTGCTATACGCCTTTACCCGACAGAAATTCCAGAAGGTTTTGAAGAGCAAAATGAAAAAGAGGGTGGTGTCTGTGGTGGAAGCTGACCCCACACCAAACAACGTGGTCATCCGTAACTCCTGGATCGACCCCAGAAGAAACAAAAAGGTCAAGTTTGAGGACACGGAGGCCAGACAGACATGTTTATGTTCTCAGGATGCAGAATAAAAAGAACTAACTGAGATGTAAATATGTCAAATATGTAGTGTACATGAGTAAAACATGTGGCCCGGGGGCCAAATCTGGCCCGCCAAAGGGTTCACTCCGGCCCTTGGGATGAATTTGTGAAATGCAAAAATTACACTAAAATATTAACAATCTCTTTAGTTCAGGTTCCACATCAGAACAATTCAATTTCAAGTGGGCAGGACCAGTAAAATACTATCATAATAACATATAAATAATGACAACCTCAAATGTTTCTCTTTGTAAATGTAAATATTTTCATGTATTTACACTAAAACAAAGTATAATTTTGCAAAAAAAAATGTGAATAATCTGAAATGTCTTCTGAGAAGTAAGTACAAATTAGGGATGTAATGATATGAAAATTTCATATCACGGTCATTGGGACCAAAATTACCACAGTTATCATTATTATCGCGGTATTGATGAAATTGTGCTCAAAATGTTCAAAAAGTACTTATACACACACTGAAGTAATTTAACCAAGTTGTATTTTGGAAAAAAACAACAACAACAAAAAAACAAATAAAATAATAGGCACAATGTACTTTCTGTTGGCAGAAACATTCAAATATGAACCTTTAGTGGTCTGAGTCTATTTTGTTCGTTTTTCAGTAGTTTTGATTTTGTCCTTATATACTATATAAACAAATGTTTACCATAGCCTTGTTTGGTATCTTTTTTTTCAGCACAACTTTATTTATATCAACTGTCTATTATTTTTTCATCTTTAACCTACTATATAAACAAAAAAGGCCAGAAAACACAAAAAATATATAAAATCCAATTTGAAAAATGTATATAATTTATTGCATAAATAACACCAAGATGTTTTATGAACCTTTTCAAAGACTTTAAAAGTGAATATTGGTTCCAAATATTAGGTATGTACAATTAAAATTGTAATAAATTACAACTATACTCAAATATTTGACATAAAAGCAGATCTTCCCATAAGCATTTTCTCTCAGGAAAAAGAGCGGTAATCAAACACGGTTATCATGATAATTACAATTTAAACACTAATACTAACCATCTGCAATTTTACCGCGGTTTATCGTTATACCGGTAATTGTTACATCCCTAGTACAATTTTAACAATATTCTGCCTGTTACTCAATGTTTTGTGTGTTTGTAGATCCACTGTAATCTGTAAGTTATACTGTACATGTGCAAATAATAAACTGAGGCAGAATACTGTTCAAATTATACTTATTTTTTCAGTTTGTTCATGTTATTCACATCTTTTGAAAGGATAGTTTGTAGATGTAAACCTGTTCATGATGTAAATTAACTTTTTTCGCTCTAAAACATAGAGAAAAGTTTGGAGTTGACATTATTTATTATATTATTATGTTATTATCTTACCGGTTTGGCCCACTTCAGATCAAATTTAGCTGAATCTGGCCCGTGAACTAAAATGAGTTTGACACTCCTGATGTAGTGTGTACATTGTATGCAAATAGAGAAGTGGTTAAAACTTGGAAAACAAAACCATTCAGTAGGAGTCTAAACCTGCTAATCAGAGGTGGCCATATTAACAGTAGAGCCCAGAAAACCATTTTAAATGAATACTAAAGACATTAAAAAGTACAAATGAAACTAAGCTGCTTGTAGCAGCGACCCCCATCTGCCACTGGAGGGGGTTCAGGGTTAGAAGTGAATGCTTGAATGGGTTTATTTACTTTTAACTGCTGGCACATACATCGGATAACAACATGTTGGTGTCTGTTCCACATCTGGTGTTAACTACAACTGGGACGGTTTGGAAGATGGACCTACACTGTAAGCCCAGACTTTGTATTTACTAAAATACTTTAATTGCAATGTACTTAAATGATTTAAGTTTAATTACATTACTATAAAATTTTAAGTATATTCTACTAATTTGTAGACATAGTTGAAAGTATGAAAAAGTTTAAGTTGAATGGATTTAAATCACTAAGTTTTAGTCATGACCACACCTTTTTATCTCCGCAATGCATTGTGGGTATTGGGCATGTTGTTGAAAATGTGTTACTTATCTGTGCAGGGGTTCGGCGGGGTTGTGGTGTTAGTGTTAATTTTGAGTTAATGTGTGTATGTCAGTGTTTATTGGTCTTTTTGTGCTTGTTTTTGTATTTTTGTAGAGCTGCACCATGAGTCAGAGCCAGAGGAAGAACAATGGATTTACTGTTCATCTATGATGTTCTTGAGTAATATAAATCTTTATGCCTTGCCAAATTTAATGTACTTCCTGTACCGGCAAATTGCATTGAGCTAACTTCTGCCCAACTCCCATCCACGCTACAATATATGAAGTTGAATAATTATACAAATCCATTTATATCGCAAAAGATTTTACTTTAAATAAACTTGGAATTGAGTACAATGAACTGATGATATTAATAGTGATGGGACTTTTGGCTCTTTGAAGGGAGCCGTTCAATCAGGAGCCGTTCACTGAAAAGAGCCGTTCAAAACACTGGCTCTTTTATGTTTTTTGCATTATTTTGAAACACCAATGTTTTAATGACTAAATAGGCTACATGTGACGATTGACATTACATTTTAAAGGTGTGTAATTGGCACGGCAGTAAATATTATCTTACCATAAAAAAGAATAGTTTGTTCAAATGTGTGGGCTAAATACATGACATGAGAGGTGACATTAGGCAAATGCTGGAATTTGACTTTTGTTACTGAAAAGTGCTTCCAAATACTACTCCTTTTTCTTTGGCTTATTACTCACAGGTGGTCACTCACTCTCAAACTTTTCGCCGGTTTCGATCAGTCTTCCAGCTCTGCCTCCTCAAGTATGCTCACTTCACGCTTCAAACCGTTGTTTTTTTGCTAACTTCTTGCCATGAGACATGCGCAGTGCGCAAGCACTCTTTTTTTTCTGCTCGAACATCCTCCTCCTGCCCAATGCCTCCCCAGTGATGCTAAATTGACAAACAATCAGACACTCCCTCCTTAAAAAAAAAAAAAGAACAGCTCTTTACAAAGACTCGGTTCCCATCATTCATTGCAAAGAGCCGTTCAAAAGATTCGATTCATTTGTGAACGTCATATCACTACAAAAGATTTTAATTTAAGTAAACTTGGAATTGAGTCCAATGAAGTAAGTAAGTAAGTAAGTAAGTAAGTAAATTTTATTTATAGAGCACTTTTCACAGACAGAGTCACAAAGTGCTTTATCAATTCAAATCAGAATCAAATTAAGTTTACAGAGACCCAACAGAATCCTTCAGGAGCAAACACTTGTGATTGGTGACAGTGGCGAGGAAAAACTGAACTGATGATATTAAGTCTAATGATTATACAAAGCAATTGATGTTGCAACAAATTTTAAGTTAAATTAACTTGGCATTTAGTGTGTTGTACTTATAATAGCAATTCCATTCAAATCAAGCATTTAAGTTTAATAAACTCGAGTTTTCATTACTCATTACTTACAATTTTTAAGGCAACGAGTTACCTGAGATTTTTTAAGTAAACTCAATTTATCCGGGCTTACAGTGTATGGTTTCAGGGATACAAGAAGAATTTAACATTACACTGGTGCCTCCTCATTTGTCTTCAATATGAAAAGTCTGTGGTCAGTGTGAAGCGGTGGTGTCCCCGGACCGCTGCTTTAACAGTGGACACGACACCAGCCTTCGGAGTGAAGACACAAAATGACTCCTGTCAGCAGAACTAGAACACAAGGAGCCTTTAACAGTGCTGACTAGAAGGAAAATACAACTTTAAAAAGGTTAAAAACTAACTAGTATAAGCTTAGTTTGGTATTCAGTTTCAGATTTAGTGATAAATGGCACCAGGTTTGACATTTTGTCACACAGGTTTGTATATTTACGTATTCCACTTTGAATTAGATGTTTAGTTGTATGGTTCCTAATGAACTTGAAGATTTGTTTTTCCCCAGAGGTGATGAGATCCAGTTAAACAGCCTTTTCCTTCTGCAAATGATAATTATTATATTAGCCCTTAGAGAACCACCATCCAGTGAGCTCTTCTGCTTATTACCATAGGACAGTTACTTCAGCAGCATTTGTTGAAGGATGTTTAAGTCCATTTCATCTATTAAAAATGCTGCTGATTGTGTCTGATCACTGTAGGTCAGGGGTCTCAAACATGCGGCCCGGGGGCCAAATGCAGCCCACCAAAGGTTCCAATGCGGCCCGTGGGATGAATTTGCAAAATGCAAAAATTCCACAGTCAAGGCTGTTGAACTCATTTTAGTTCAGGTTCCACATACAGACCAATATGATCTACAGTCAAATAATAACAGCAGAATTACATTATGTCTATAAATAATGACAACTTCAAATTTTTGTCTTTATTTTTGTGCAAAAAATAACATTAAATTATGAAAATATTTACATTTACAAACTATCCTGCAACAATCAAATATGAATAGTCTGAACAAATATGAACAATCTGAAAGGTCTAAAGAAAATTAAGCACAATTTTAACAATTTTCTGCCTTTTACCAAGTGTTTAGGGTCTTTGTAGATCCAATCCATAATGCACATGTCGAAATGATAAGTTGAGGCATAATATTGTTAACATTGCCCATATTTTTCTTAAGAAATTTCAGTTTTTTCAGGTTATTCACATCTTTTTTGTTTGGATGGTTTGTAAAAGTAAGTATTTTCATAATTTAAAAACAAAGACAAAAATTTGGAGTTGTCATTATTTATAGGTTATTATGCTAGTATTTTACTGGTCGGGCCGACTGGGCTGAATGTGGCCCCTGAAAGAAAATGGGTTTGAGACCCCTGCTGTAGGTAGTTTCCACTGTGTGTTCTTTGAGATCAGACACTACACACATATTCATAAAAAGAGAAACTACCCACCACTAAATATGTTGGAGTTTTTTAAATTAATTTATGAAACTATTTATTACTTTGTTGGTACAAAAAATAGATACAACAGAAGAAAGGGTAATTTATTGATATTTATTGTGTAATATCCTGGAGTGTTATAAAGGATAATTCAGTCATAACTGTGCATCTACACTGTAATGGGATAGAAATACCTCTGTGCAGTAACAGGATACCTGGATATTTATTTGACATCTATTTATAATAAGTAACTAAAAGGTCCACCTCCGTGTATATATGTATGTACCATTGTGCTGAGTAAGAACAGACAAAAGAACAGAAATATACGGTTGATTAGCGGTAGGTCATGGAGCGTAACATGTTACTGTGATGAAAATGTTCAGCTGATCTGGATGATTATCACCATAAATGTCATATCAGTGGTTGTTTTCTCTAAAATGTAAAGGCTTATTTTTTTGGTCCCCAGTCAAAGTTGAAGAAACCACATGGTTATTTGTGGTTTTCAACTCCATGAACCTCAGGTCTGGATCATTTCACATTATTTCAAACTCTTCCACAGTTTGTCTCAGTATTTGTCTGACAGATACTACGGGCTTTTTGTTGCTGTCTCCATATTAATATATGTGTATCCGTTTGCTCACATGTACACTTATTCACTAACAATAATTATTTACCGTTTGCATTGCATTCATCCACCTCCCATCGCCCAAATGGACAAAAGTGTTTGCAATATGTCAAAGATGTTTTGAATTTGAATGTGTTCCCACTCCATTTTCTTAATGGCCAAATTGAAAATGCAAATAAAAATAGCTGGATGGCTACAGACCTGATGTGTCTTAGTTCAGGTTTTGACCTCTTGTTTACGGTGAGCTGGAGTAGGGAAAAAGGCCCAATCCCAATTCACCCCTTGGCCCCTCCTCCTTCATTTTCCGCGTTCACGTGAAGATGTAGGGGTGTCCCAATTCTTGATGAGTCATAGGGGAGGGGCTAAGGGGGAGAATCTGCCATAATTCAGTTCCAATCATCAGTCAGATGGAGGTAAACACAGCAAAACAGAGCAGCAGTGACCAAAGGAACACACAAATGGACAGATTTACTGCAGAAACAACTGAATCATCTGATTGTCCGTTTAATGTCGTTTCAATGTGTTTTATGCCGCGTTTCCACTACATGGTGCCGGCTCAACTCGACTCGGCTCGGCCTTTTTGCATTTCCATTACGAAAAAGGACCTGGAATCTGGTACCTGGTACTAGTTTTTTGGTATCACCTCTGCCAAGGTTCTAGGACTGGGGAACAGATACTAAAACGGGACGTGTAAACACTGCAGACCACTGATTGGTCAGAGAGTCGTCTCTGTGACCCGCCGTTTTACAAAAAACAGATGCAGAAGTTGACAGTAAATATAGCGGTATGTTAATCCACATGTTGACAGCCCGCAAAATTATACCATGGTTTGTCGAGGAGGTTCAGACGTAAAAATTCAGTATGAACTTTACAAGACAACACGCAACGAGCGAGTTTATCAGCAACTCTCTGAGCAGACGACACAGAAGTAACACGCTGCATCGCTATGACGTCCAGGTACTCTTAAGTCGGTAGTATCCTGTAATGGAAATGGTCTTCAGGAACAAGACCTGGTACACGAGTTGAGTCGAGCCGAGTCGAGCCGGTTCCACATAGTGGAAATGAGGCAATAGACAGCATTTATGTGGTTTGTGGTTGATAGACATAAACAGATGTCCAAAGCCCATGGAACAGAGTTGGTTCCAGCTGCTGATGACATGGAGAATTCTGTCCCAAACAAAGTTAGAACATCTGTTTATGGTGACATCGACAACTGATGATGACGGAACAGGTCTGGAAGGGTTGGCCCATTTCAGAGAGGAATGATTACACCACTACCCCTTAGAACTGGGGTTAAAGGGGGAGGGCCATGGGGAGGGCCAAGGGGTGATTGGGCCAAAGACCCAAGTACATGTTTGAAAGACTAAACACTTGTACCTGTTTTAACATCCATCCATCAGACGGACGGATGGACAGATGGACGGATATATGAGCTGGAAGACAGGGAGGCATCTGTCATCAGTGGTGCAATGTTTATACAACTACATATAAACTAAAATAAGAACTTCAATCAAAATATTACAGGAATATTCACAAGTCACACAATCCAAACGGCAGTATCCTCTAGTCCAGGGGTTCCCACAGTGGGGTACCCGTACCCCCAAGAGTACTTGGAAGAAGCCAAGGGGGTACTGGAAATGTTTTGGAAAAAATCCATTAAATAAGTCATTATCTACCGAATACAAAATAAATACTGAGAATTAATGCAGAAATATAAAATACAATAAATACATTCATATAATAGTTTTACTGTCTTTATTGTATTGTCATTTGAAGAACATTTATATTTTATATGATTCAAAATGAGTTTATTTGAGTAGATAAGGAATTATTTTATGAAAGGTTTATTTATTAATTAATGACTAATTTATTTATTTTTCTTATCAATGGCAGAGGGCACTTTTCAGTTTATATTTCGCACAAAATTTACTTTATAAAATTTTTCTTTTTTAGATATTACAGTTAAATATATGTCGTTTGTTTACAAAGTTTTGTAAATATAAACAGACACCTTTGGCACAGGAACACATTTGGACCCTTTTTTTCTCCAATCAAAAAATGCTCAAGTGAGAGTTGGGGGTACTTGGATTTTTAAAAAGTCTGTTTCAGGGGGTACTCCACTGTAAAAAGTCTGGCAACCACTGCTCTAGAGCCTTAAACCCCAGTCAAGTCATGCCCTGTTAACCACAAAGACCAGTACATATGAAAATGGTTCCATAGAGACCAGACACCAACACCAGATCACCTGGTCTGGAGGATTTGAAGGTCAGTGACCTCATGTAAAGACACGGGGCTGTGTTCCAAGTGGTTCCATGTGGCTCAAAACACTTGTCCTGTCAGGCTTTAGGCCTTGTGATTGTGACAGCAGTGACATGTAATGCATCAATAGCACCATTTGTATGTTGACAACACAAGGTCACAAAGTCCTCTGAACCAGGACCACCCTAACCCTCATACCAGTGCACACACTGAAACACTCAATCTAGTACAGATCCCCAAACAACACGTTGATTCAGTACTAATTTAAATAAATAAATGAATGAAAAATAACAATAAATAAATGAATCAATGAATGAACAAAGTACAAACTAAAAATCTGGTATTGGTGGAAATGTAATTGGCAAGGGAGGGAGGGTAGATAGATAGATAGATAGATAGATAGATAGATAGATAGATAGATAGATAGATAGATAGATAGATAGATAGATAGATAGATAGATAGATAGATAGATAGATAGATAGATAGATAGATAGATAGATTCCTACTATATAATGCATGTTTCGGCCCCACCCCATGTCCCATTGACGTGTGATCGATGTTGCAGCACGGGAGACCGTTTGGGTACAGTGCCGCTGTTGCACCACGGGAGGGCGCTATCACACAATGGCACCACGGGTACAATCCCGCGAGTAATAATAATAATGGATTAGATTTAGGGTTAGGGGTCAGGGCTCGGGTAAACGCTGTATTTCCATACCTAGTTCATTGAGGCTCTGAGCTGCCTTGGTGATCTCACGGCTGCCCCCCTGAAGCTGACCCTGCAGCCTCTTACTCAGGAACAAGATGCGAATAATCCTTCTGAGCAGGTCACAGGCCACCTGCACAAGGAAGACAAGAAGGGTCATGAATAAAACACACTATTGTACCCGGTCTGAACAGTACAACACACTAAAGTACCCAGTCTGAACAGTACAACACACTATAGTACCCGGTCTGAACAGTACGACACACTATAGTACCCGGTCTGAACAGTACAACACACTATAATAGCCGGTCTGAACAGTACAACACACTATAGTACCCGGTCTGAACAGTACGACACACTATAGTACCCGGTCTGAACAGTACAACACACTATAATAGCCGGTCTGAACAGTACAACACACTATAATAGCCGGTCTGAACAGTACAACACACTATAGTACCCACTCTGAACAGTACGACACATTATAGTAAAAGTCCGAACAGTACAACACACTATAGTAACCGGTCTGAACAGTACAACACACTATAGTACCCTGTCTGAACAATACGACACACTATAGTACCCTGTCTGAACAGTACGACACACTATAGTACCCGGTCTGAAGAGTACAACACACTATAGAACCCGGTCTGAACAGTACGACACATTATAGTACCCGGTCTGAACAATACAACACACTATAGTACCCAGTCAGGGTACAATGGGCATATGACACTTCCACTGGCAGCCAACCCAGACCAACTGTTCTGACGTCAGATAGAATAAGTACAGTACCAGTCATGTAGTACTTTTAGTCCAGTACTGTAGTTAGGAAGTCATGCATGTAACTCTGCCTTCAAAAATATGACATTATTACATAAGACCGTTACTATGCCAACTCATATGGTAACCATGGAGCTACTCCTACTTTTTCTATCACCACAGTCTGCTGATAGAAAACATTTACACCACCATGACCAGTGGTTTACTGTCATTCTAAGGGCTTCAAGAAGCTAAAAACAGAGTTATGCTTCTATTCAAGTAGCTCCTAAATCCCATTACTTATTATTCAGAAATGAAATCTAAATTTATATGATGACAGCACATTGTAGCCTGTTGGAAAAGTTAGTAATGCATCTAAATTATCTAACAAACCACCACTACCATCTCTAGAGTCAACATGGCATCAGTATCAGATATAACAGTATCAGTATCATATATAAACAGTGACGGCATCACAAGATAAGACAACAACATGATAACTTTCGTATCAGATGTAAAATAAAGTTCTTTGGTCTCAAACAAAACACTACCTTCTATTACTATTCAAATCTCACACAGCAGCAGAATGTTATGTTAAATATGTGTTACCTGCAATCTGGCCAGTTGGGTGATCCTGGCTACAATCTTAGTGTATGGGTCAACAATCTTCATTCTAATTCTGCAAAAGAACACAATGTTAAAATTATGTTTTACGGACCTACAATGAGCATATTTGAAAAACAGTAGTCTTGGTAGTACTAGTGATGGTTGAATGTCTCTGTAGTACTAGTGACGGTTAACTGTCTTGGTAGTACTAGTGATGATAAATGTCTCGGTGGTACTAGTGACGGTTAAATGTCTTGGTAGTACTAGTACTAGTGACGGTTAAATGTCTCAGTAGTACTAGTGACGGTTAAACGTCTCGGTAGTACTAGTGACGGTTAAATGTTTCGGTAGTACTAGTGACGGTTAAATGTCTCAGTAGTACTAGTAACGGTTAAATGTCTCGGTAGTACTAGTACTAGTGACAGTTAAATGTCTCGGTAGTACTGGTGAGGGTTAAATGTTTCGGTAGTACTAGTGACGGTTAAATGTCTCGGTAGTACTAGTGACAGTTAAATGTCTCAGTAGTACTAGTACTACTGACAGTTAACTGTCTCGGTAGTACTAGTGACAGTTAAATGTCTCAGTAGTACTAGTACTAGTGACGGTTAAATGTCTCGGTAGTACTAGTACTAGTGACGGTTAAATGTTTCGGTTGTACTAGTGATGGTTAAATGTCTCGGTAGTACTAGTGAGGGTTAAATGTTTCGGTAGTACTAGTGACGGTTATATGTCTCAGTAGTACTAGTAACGGTTAAATGTCTCGGTAGTACTAGTACTAGTGGCGGTTAAATGTCTCGGTAGTACTAGTACTAGTGGCGGTTAAATGTCTCGGTAGTACTAATGACGGTTAAATGTTTTAGGAGTACTAGTGACAGTTAAATGTCTCGGTAGTACTGGTGAGGGTTAAATGTTTCGGTAGTACTAGTGACGGTTAAATGTCTCGGTAGTACTAGTGACAGTTAAATGTCTCAGTAGTACTAGTACTAGTGACGGTTAACTGTCTCGGTAGTACTAGTGACAGTTAAATGTCTCAGTAGTACTAGTACTAGTGACGGTTAAATGTCTCGGTAGTACTAGTACTAGTGACGGTTAAATGTTTCGGTTGTACTAGTGATGGTTAAATGTCTCGGTAGTACTAGTGAGGGTTAAATGTTTCGGTAGTACTAGTGACGGTTAAATGTCTCGGTAGTACTAGTGACAGTTAAATGTCTCAGTAGTACTAGTACTAGTGACGGCTAACTGTCTCGGTAGTACTAGTGACGGTTAAATGTCTCGGTAGTACTAGTGACGATTAAATGTCTCAGTAGTACTAGTGATGGTTAAATGTCTCGGTAGTACTAGTACTAGTGACGGTTAACTGTCTCAGTAGTACTAGTGACGGTTAAATGTCTCGGTAGTACTAGTGACGGTTAAATGTCTCAGTAGTACTAGTGACAGTTAAATGTCTCGGTAGTACTAGTGACGGTTAAATGTCTCAGTAGTACTAGTACTAGTGACGGTTAAATGTTTCGGTTGTACTAGTGATGGTTAAATGTCTCGGTAGTACTAGTGATGGTTAAATGTCTCGGTAGTACTAGTACTAGTGACGGTTAACTGTCTCAGTAGTACTAGTGACGGTTAAATGTCTCGGTAGTACTAGTGACGGTTAAATGTCTCAGTAGTACTAGTGACGGTTAAATGTCTCAGTAGTACTAGTGACACTTAAATGTCTCAGTAGTACTAGTGACGGTTAAATGTCTCAGTAGTACTAGTACTAGTGACGGTTAAATGTTTCGGTTGTACTAGTGATGGTTAAATGTCTCGGTAGTACTAGTGATGGTTAAATGTCTCGGTAGTACTAGTACTAGTGACGGTTAACTGTCTCAGTAGTACTAGTGACGGTTAAATGTCTCGGTAGTACTAGTGACGGTTAAATGTCTCAGTAGTACTAGTGACACTTAAATGTCTCAGTAGTACTAGTGACACTTAAATGTCTCAGTAGTACTAGTGACGGTTAAATGTCTCGGTAGTACTAGTACTAGTGACGGTTAAATGTTTCGGTTGTACTAGTGATGGTTAAATGTCTCGGTAGTACTAGTGACGGTTAACTGTCTCAGTAGTACTAGTGAAGGTTAACTGTCTTCGTAGTATTAGTGACGGTTAAATGTCTCGATAGTACTAGTGACGGTTAAATGTCTCGGTAGTACTAGTGAAGGTTAACTGTCTCGGTAGTATTAGTGATGGTTAACTGTCTCTGTAGTACTAGTGATGGAGGGGGCGGGGTTAGCTGTTCTTGAACTGAATCAAACTTTCAATCTACTTTCATATAGAGACAAGTCTACAACAAACCAGACACATTCAAACTAACCCTAACCCCATCTGAAATTCTCTAGTCAGGAAATCTTGTTTGATATTTGTCATAAATGCAAATGAATCCCCATAAGAGGGCTAATGAATACTGTTAGTCTACGGTCATCTGTCCATGCAGGTCCTCAGGTCCATGTTTACACTGTGACTGTAGTAGCCATCAAAATGAGCACCTGGTCTGTAAATGCCAATGCAAATATTGGAAACTAGTGGTGAAGATTACCTGTCAACTGCTGCCTGCAGAGCACTGATCCTTGTTTGCATCATTTGAAGGACTCCTGAAAATCAAAATTTTTCATGAGTTTGTGGACCTTCCTTTAGCAATCATTTAAAGATTACTGGCACCCTCATGTGGCCAAACTTAAAAACTGCAACAGAGTAAGAAACAGCTCTTAAAAGGTACAGCAAATACAGTGGCTTGCAAAAGTATTCATACCCCTTGAACTTTTCCACATTTTGTCACGCTATGACCACAAACATACATATATTGTATTAGAAGTGGTCCACAATTGTGAAGTAGAAAGAAAATGATACATGATTTTAATATAGTTTTACAAATAGAAAACTGAAAAATATGGTATGCAAAAGTATTCAGCCCCTTTTTCTCTGAGTGCAACCAGTTGCCTTCAGAAGTTGCCTGATGATTGCTGAATGATCAAGTGTTGACCAAATGACTAAATAGAGTCCACCTGTGTGCAATCTAATGTCAGTACAAATACAGCTAATTCTTCTGTGATGGCCTCAGATGTTTGTTGAGAGAATATTGGGAAGCAAAAACAGCATCATGAAATCCAAGGAACACACCAGACAAATCAGGGATAAAGTTGTGGAGAAGTTCAAATGTTTCCTCATGTAGGTTTGTTCCTCATGTTCTCCAGATACGTTACCTTCCAGAGACTCGATCCCAGTCGCCTGAGCCAATAAGTCCTCATGTCTGGCCACGACCTGAAGAGGATGAAGTACAAATAAGTGATGAGGTTCTTCTGTTATTGACACCGATATTTACTACATGTGATCTTACCGACGGTCCCACATGTGCTTCTGTGGTTTTTGGGTTTGGTTTATTTATTTTCTGCTCCTGCATTTCTAAATGTTCTACACAGGTATGGTAGTAAAAATAGCAATTATATTATGAATAATAATTATTCAAAATCAATTACTACTCTTATTACTAAAATTAAAACTATTAATTCACCTAAGTCTTCCATCAACACTGGGGAAACACTAGAACCCAAACAGAAATTAGGCCCTGGTTTTATGCAGAAGAACCGACAAATACCAAAGTGACCGTTCTAATTCTAAGTGTAGTGTAAGTAAGGGAGTGTCTGAGGTGAACTACTGCCCCCTAGAGTTATTATCATTCTAAAGCACAGACTGACGGCCTGGCCAAAATAAAAGCTCCACAATCCAGAATTTCATCTGACCACCTTCAGCTTTGAACACACTGGTCTATAAGTCAAATTCTTCCAGAATAAAAACAGTTCAACTGGACCAGGTGTGAGTCTCAGATCCAAACTAATCCAGTCCTAAACAGTTTCACAGATACAGTCTGGAATTAATAATAGAATGGGTTTAAGTCCAAAGGAATATTAGTGTCACATCTACCAGATCTACTCCAAACACTGTCTGCACATGACAATACATGGACTGTACAGGTTCTACCAGTGGAACAGTGTGCGGTTATCCCAGCTGTGGACAGGACAGCAGTGTGGACAGCGGTGTGGACAGTGGTGTGGACAGTGGTGTAGTGTGGACAGCAGTGTGGACAGTGGTGTGGACAGCAGTGTGGTGTGGGCAGCAGTGTGGACAGTGGTGTGGACAGCAGTGTGGTGTGGGCAGCAGTGTGGACAGTGGTGTGGACAGAAGTATGGTGTGGGCAGCAGTGTGGTGTGGGCAGCAGTGTGGACAGTGGTGTGGACAGCAGTGTGGTGTGGGCAGCAGTGTGGACAGTGGTGTGGACAGAAGTATGGTGTGGGCAGCAGTGTGGACACTGGTGTGGACAGCAGTGTGGTGTGGACAGTGGTGTGGACAGCAGTGTGGTGTGGGCAGTGGTGTGGGCACTAGTGTGGGCAGCAGTGTGGTGTGGGCAGCAGTGTGGTGTGGGCAGCAGTATGGTGTGGGCAGCAGTATGGTGTGGGCAGCGGTGTGGACAGCAGTATGATGTGGGCAGCAGCGTGGTGTGGGCAGCAGTATGGACACTAGTGTGGACAGCAGTGTGGTGTGGACAGCAGTGTGGTGTGGACACTTGTGTGGACAGCAGTGTGGTGTGGGCAGTGGTGTGGGCAGCAGTGTGGTGTGGGCAGCAGCGTGGTGTGGACAGCGATGTGGACAGCAGTATGGTGTGGGCAGCAGTGTGGTGTGGGCAGCAGTGTGGACACTAGTGTGGGCAGCAGTGTGGTGTGGGCAGCAGTGTGGCGTGGGCAGCAGTGTGGACACTAGTGTGGACAGCAGTATGGTGTGGGCAGCAGTGTGGCGTGGGCAGCAGTGTGGACACTAGTGTGGACAGCAGTATGGTGTGGGCAGCAGTGTGGCGTGGGCAGTGGTGTGGACAGTGGTGTGGACAGCAGTATGGTGTGGGCAGCAGTGTGGACACTAGTGTGGGCAGCAGTGTGGCGTGGGCACTAGTGTGGGCAGCAGTGTGGTGTGTTGCTGTGGGACCTGGCTGTGCAGCTCCTTGTCCAGCTGACTGATGCCCTGTGCCAGCTTGGCCAGCTGCTCCGCGAGGACGGCATGATGAATGGCACGCGCCGTGTACGTCTTGACGTCAAAATCCTCCACCAGGAAATCCGCGTAGCATTCTGAAAACAGAGCAACACGTCCTCATGTAGGAGTTTACATTCCAACACTGGACCAAGGCTTCAGTCCCCGAAAACTGAAGAACACGAACTCTTTACGCGGAATTCTCTGAGTTTCCGTCACCTGCGGAAAACCCTTTAAACTCAGAATATTCTTAAATGAGCGACAAAGTAGTGACGGGGAAGAGAAATGGACGCGATGTGAATTACGAAACGAAAGCGGACATTTGACAAACAGAATAAAAAGCCTCCGGTACAGTCTAACACGGACCACTGACATCATTTACACAAATATATTTACCATCTGTGAGAAGGGAATGAGTGGAAGCTCCTCTAGTGTCCTCCATGTTTTCTGCTTTTTCTTCTTCTGTTTGTTTTAGTTCTTGTTCCTATGGTTTTATGGCGGTTGGCAAACCATCTGATTGGAGCATTACCGCCACCTACTGGACTGGAGTGTGAACAGAGACTTGGCAGGAAAAAAAACAAAAAACTAAATCCTTCCTATAATATCAGTATCCCTTAAGAAATCTATAATATATTTATATGTGTTTCTAACTTGACTCCCAAGAAGCCCCTGCAAAGAAAAATCAGTATGTTTCAGTTTCTTTCGTGCTGTAAATAATTTCCCACGTTGCTCTGTATATGCCCTACACTCCAATAATATATGTTTGACAGTTTCTACCTCATTGCATTTGCTTCTGTTTAATTCTTCTTCTTCTTCTTCTTTTTTGTTACCTCCGCCAGGAGGTATTGTGATCACTTTGCTTTGTGTGTTTGTTTGTTTGCATGTTTGTTTGTTTGTTAGCAACTTTATGGGAAAACTATTCCAACCATCTTTACCAAATTGTACCCACAGATAGGCCTAGGCCCTGGGACAAACCCATTCAATTTTGGGCCAAGTAGGCCAAAGTTCAAGGTCACAGCAAGGTCACAAAATCTCAAATTTTCCTATCTCTCATCATTGAGCAATTTTCGAAAATTCATAAAAAATTCAAAACGACTCCACTTAGCCTCCAATTTGATCCACCTGTAGTTTATAACAATATCTTGTATCTGGCACAAAATTGTCCACATCCACTGTGGAATGTGGACTCTGTGGACATTTCAATTTAACATTGAAAATCCCATTTACTTTTGAAATTTTTTTATTTTACCTTTATTTAACCAGGAAAACCTCAGTGAGATTAAAAATCTCTTTTTTAAGAGTGTCCTGGCCAAGATGGGCAGCAGTACATTAAATAGTTAGACACAGACTTTCATATATAAAACAAATACAGAAAAAGCACATAGACAAGTCAAACCTTCCAAAGTCAACACACTTTTCATTATAACTCAACAAATATTGATTGGAATTTAATATAATTTGACATACACATGACTGGTACTAAGCTTCAACTTTTTCTGCTGTATGGAACAACCTTGAAACTGTTTAATTTTAAAAGAAATAGTCGGTCCACACATGCACACCGTTCGGGGTGCTTGGCGGAGGTTTGCGTTCTCTGAACACTTGTTTATTGGTGGATCGCAACCAGCGTTTAAAGGTACATACCGCCACCTGTTGTCCTGGACTGTGAAACACCAGGGTTTATGACTTCAGGTTTCAGTCTACATATTACATAACAGGGGTTATCTGGGCCTTATTTTCCCAGTAGAAAGTGCCCGTTCAAACATTAACGCTTCCATTTTAATTGATCCCAGTCTTGGTTTGGTTTGTATTCAATAATTAAATCAAATCCACTTACAGTTAACAAGTTAAATCCTTGTGAAATAAATTAGATAATACACTGTAATCATCTCATCACTGTGTGTGTGTGTGTTTGTGTGTGTGTTTGTATGTGTGTGTGTTTGTGTGTGTTTTTATGTGTGTATATGTGTGTGTTTGTGTGTGTGTGTGTGTGTTTGTATGTGTGCATTTGTGTGGACAACTTTATTTTTAATTACAGCTTATGTTTCAGTAACAATCTCCAACTTCATATTCGCTCCATCACGCCCTGTATTTAAGGGCGTGGTCTGTATTTTAGGGTGTGGTCTGTATTTAAGTGTGTGGTCTGTGCAGCGCTGAGTCAGTGTCTCCACCTCATCACCTGAGCTGGGTAGACCGTACCGTGAGCGCGCAGACTCCGCCCACTGTCCGTGGACATTTGAGGTTTCATAGTCCATACATTTATCATCCTACGTTGACTGACACCAAGTACATATACTTATATGAGTCCACGGTCATAAAAGCTGACCTTTGACCTGTCTGTTTAGTCCAGTCCATCTGACTCCTGGACTTTCATCTCCATCCTTCATTCACTCTGACTGCTGCAGTTGGGTTCTTCTGTTTGTTCCTCTTAGTTGTTATTTCTGTTAATAAATCCGTTTTTTCCCTTCATGTACATTCAGTTCTATCCATACACATCCTCAGACAGTAGACTGTGGTCAGTGACAGGAGCAGCACCAGTAAAGCGTCAGATTCAGAGGTACCCATATCAGATATGGGACAGCGGTAATGGATGATTGACAGGAGGCTCAGCCAGGCTCGGCCAATTATTTCATTTGGACCGAATAAAATGATTTTTATCAGAAATATACGAGAATTAAACATTTCTGAGTTTCACAACCTGGTAGATTTCTTTTACATTTTAGTTTGACTCATACTTATAAGGAGCATTTGAAGATGACAAAAGAAAAGTGCAAAAATGACGCATCTTATGGTAGAGCTTTAAGGTGTTAATTTGAGTCTGTGCCATTGCCTTAATTTGTTTATTTGTAGTTGATGCATCGTTATTTTCAAAACTACTTTCAACCCTGAACCCAGGATGGAAGTGAATGGACAAACACAAATACACAGTTCACACCTGGCACATTTATTTTGGACAAATATTACAATCCACACAACTGCAATCCTAATTAAGCTCTTTTTTTTAAAATGTACACATACTTTCACATACTTTCTTCTTTCAGAACATATTACTCTCATAAACTGAACATCAATATAATGCGGCTTCTCAAGAATATGCATAAAACTAACACTGTAACGATATAAATGTGTTAAATATACATGACAAGAAAAGTTTTTACATCCATAGAACTAAAAGTTTCTAAACTTCATTTTTTCTGATCAAAGGAAATGCAAACGCCGTCATCAAGATGATGATCAACATTCTATTCAACTACAGCATTCCATTCAGAATTCTCCAGACAAGATTAATGCATTATGTAACAGTGAGAGAACAATTACAATTACAAAAACTGGAAAAGCACTCGGAGAGCACAGACCTCCGCCAAGGCAGATCAGTGCCCCCCTTCTGATCACCACCAAAATTTAATCATTTGTTCCTTGTGCCAGTATCAACATTTCCTGAAATTTTCATCCAAATACATCCAAAACTTTTTGAGTTACCCTGCACATGGACAGACAAACAAACAGACAAACAAACAGACAGACAGACAAACAAACAGACAGACAGACAGACAAACAAACAGACAGACAGACAGACAGACAGACCAATGCCGGCAAAAACATAACCCCCTTAGCAGAGGTAATAAAAGCAATTACATTGACAAATGACAAAGGCATGCAGACTTGCATCCAGCTGTGATATGTAGACCTGGTCCACATTACTGTGATATGTAGACCTGGTCCACATTACTGTGATATGTAGACCTGGTCCACATTACTGTGATATGTAGACCTGGTCCACATTACTGTGATATGTAGACCTGGTCCACATTACTATGCTCTGGGTGTTTTGTTGCAGTCATGACTTTATTCTCCAGTGAAGGTTGGGTTGGCCACAGTGGTGGTAGCATTCTGGAACAGAGGGTTATCAGCCTGTGGACACAACAATCCCAGTTAATATTTCTGATTGGATCCATCTGAATATCCACTTTAAGCTGTGTAGGACTTTCATCATCAATTTTTCATCAAATCTGTCCAACCCCAGTCATATCCTAAGTATCATTAATCCGTTAATCTTTCCGTGCTAACGCACCTGAATCACTTCCCTCTCGGGGAACAACTTTGAAGTGTTCTCCATCACAAGCCGTGTGTTTGTTTACAAACCAAACCAAACCCAACCCAACACCATACCCAAACCAAACCAAACACCAAACCCAAACCAAACCAAACACCAAACCCAACCCAACACCATACCCAAACCAAACCAAACCAAACACCAAACCAAACCAAACACCAAACCCAAACCAAACCAAATCAAACCCCAAACGGTCACACGGGCCTTTTCAGAATTCCACACAGCTGCAGCAGCAAGAAGCGATGAAGCCATTTGCATGTTTGTTGCTATTGTAACCATACTGAGGCTGCGTGGAATTCCCATTCCCACAATGCACTTTACAAAAAAAACTTCCAAAAAGGTCAGAGTGTCGTATGGTTTGGTCTGTCAACAAACAAAAGGCTTGTAATGGAGGACACTTCAGAGCTGTTCACTGTGAGCGAAGTGATTCAGGTGCATTAGTGCAAAAAGACTCACAGATTCGTGATACTTATGACAAACTTATGGGGTTTTACAGATTTGATGAAAAACTGGTGATTTCTGCATTTTGGGTCCAAAATTCAAACTATACATCCCATTAATGTTGTAAAGGTGGGAAAAAAATTTAATAATTGTCCTTAAACCCTTTAAAAAAAAAAAAAAAGAAATAAACGTGTCCTGAAAGACTTAAATATATTGCCCAGCCCTGCATATTACAAAAACAAACCAGAAACAAAGGAAACTGATATAGTTTTCCTGCTCTATTTCTTGCATAAGTGACAGTGCATAATTACATATAAAAAATATTGAACACCCAAAAATATGTGACATATAAGACTGCAGGCTCGACTCCAAAATGGTAGTTAAAGAGAGCATGCTTACCTCTGCCCACTTAGATTTCTTCTTTTCATTTTCAAACTTTTTGAATTCTTTCAGGTCCTTCATGTAGATGAGTAACTTGATCAGCATTAGCAGTAAAATACCAATGACAGCTACACCTGCAAGAGAGCCACCAATGATGGCCGTGACACTGGGAGGTTCTGGACAGTCTGCAAACACAAGGTCAAACTGAACTGTCACTCAAATCAGGTTTTTCTGGATGTCATACACAAGCAAAAACTAGGCCCCTGAAGTGTGTGTGTGTGTGTGTGTGTGTGTGTGTGTGTGTGTGTGTGTGTGTGTGTGTGTATATATTAGGACTGTAATGGTACACAAAATTTTCAGTTCAGTACATTTTTAGTTTTGAAAGCCACGGTTCGTTTTTTTTTTGGTTCAGTACGGGAAGAAAGAAAACCCCTCAAAATGTCTTCAATGCATTTATGAATTTTTGAACATTTTTCCCCCAATTTTTGGAGACAATAGAATATAGAAAAACATGAATAATATAATTCTGCTGCTATATATCAAATAGAAAATAAAATAAAATAAAGGTAAAATATTACTAAATGTATTTTAAACATTAGTATTGCACTTTTCCCTGACAGGTAGTTTTGAACAAACAACAAAAATCTAATCACAGTTCTGTTAGTTCACATTCTGCATTAAAATAACAACAAAAAATTCCACATGAAGTGCAACATTAACACAAGGGCAAATGCGTATTCTCTTTTAACAAACTTAAAAGCAACATTGACAACAAAATTAACCAAATTATTTATTTTAGGACAGAACAAACTGTTCAGGCCACTTTGTGTATTTGTGTGTGTGCAGGGTGCGATTTGTCAGAAACACTGGTGTGAAACGAAAGTGAAACTTTACGTACTTTCAACGTCCAACTCCTGAGTTCTATTCCTCTATTATACAGCGTGCATGTGACAGACAGACAGACAGAGCTAGTGTAAGTGTTTGAGAACTACCGTACATAGGCGGCAAATAACGTCTGTCTTATCAGCGTCTCTTTCCTCGTTGTCTTTCACCTGAACCTGCAGTGATCCCAAACGGGACTGTGATGATGGTGGAGGGTCTTCAGTCTCTCCCTTCCAGGTCAACATTGTATTTGTTGTTTTTTTTTTAACCTTATATCAGCTGCTATTTCGTATTTTGGGTCAATGGGTACAGTTACATGATGTTTTTTAAATCCGACTTATTTTTCCAGAAGAAATTAATTCGGAACTAAAGTATTTTCTCTTCAGTTTACATGGAAATGTTACACCTGAATAAAGGTTTACATGAGGTATTAATGAGGTAGATCAGTGAGCCAAAGGGTTTGCGCTGCAGTGCTCACATTGCCTTGTTCTGGCAGCCCTTCTGTTAGCTTAGCTTAGCATAGTCACTGCATTTCCTTGGTCACACGTAGCCAGTTTTTAAAGGTGATTTGTCGTCTTTTGTAAGTGATTTTGTGAAATCCGATTCTCCCTAATTATTTCTTTAGATCTGCGACTTATTGCACTCATACAATCTTGGGACTGTTGTGTTGACGGAAGTTGGAAAATCTTTTGGCTGGAAGGGATGCATGCGCTAAATTAGCTTTGCTTTACCGTTTTAGCTTTGCATTAGTTTTATTTCCCAAGATTTTATTACTGCAGTAAGTCACATGACCATGATTTGAGCCTCAATTTGAGATCATATTGACCCCACCGGACTAAAGTAATGATTAGGGAGAACTGAATTTGACAAAATCACTCATAAAATACTACGAATCACCTATATAAGCCTGGCTACGTCTGACCATAGGAATGAAGCCATTATGCTAAACTAGGCTAAGCTAAGCTAACGGAAGGGCTGCGAGAACAAAGCAATCGGTGCACTGCAGTACAAACTGATTTGCACACTTATCGAACTCATTAGTGCATGACAAAATGAATGAATAAAAAACAGGTGATGAACTCTTCCTTCAGGGTTTTCCAGGCTGGTAGATCCCATCAGAATAGCCCACTGGAACGGTTTGGGTTGACTAGACTGCAGTGAATATTCTTCTGCCAGCGCAGAATGTGTGCGTCATCGTGACAGGACAAGACAACGAGCATGCGCAGAATGGAAGGAATAAAGTCCAAACGGAATAAAGGGTTTACATGTCCGAGGAATAATTTAGTTCGGAATTACAAGGGGATTAAACCGGTGACTTTATTCGGGTTTAAATTTAATCCGAACTTTTCTTTTTCAACTGGAATAAGGTGTTTACATGGGCATCTGAAATAGGATCTAACCTTTAATCAGTTTAAACCAGGAATAAAAGTTGTCATGGAAACACACGGACTGTGTGCTCCTTCAGTATGTCCATGTGGAACTTGCGCGGATTTCAAGTTCCGCATCGAACGACGTCTTTCGTTCTTTTTTCAATTTTCTCAACATACTGTGCCATTTTGGTACAGCTGTGTACCGAACCGAACAGGTGTGTACCGCTACAGGCCTAATGTATATATATGTTAAAATAATCTCCACCATACCTCTGGACTTGAGAATTTCAGCCCAGTAGTTGTCCTTTCCAACCAGCTGGTCCAGCTTAAATTTGACCCAGCATCCCTCCGAGTCCTTCTGTTCACACTGTTTTGAAGACAGAGTGAACTGGTCCACCATCTGATGAAAGACACTCTTGCTGCAAGCTTCAGTGCAGTTTTTCTTAAAGGGTCCTTGGTCAAAGCCCAGACATTCAATGCAGTTCCTGGTAACAACATCAGCAACAGTTAATATCAACTGTCAGATCTCAGTCAAGTTTAATGGTAAAATTCTTCAAATCACAAACATTTTACTCGACCAAATGGTGAAAAAAAACCCTCTTCTGTGGTTTAAAGAATCAATCCTTGAACAGTAGGGGTGTAAGAAAATATCGGTTCTGCAATATATCGCGATATTTAATTTCACAATACTGTATCGATATTAAAAAGTACTGTATTGATATTTTTAGGTATTTATTCAAATGCAGATATGGTGGAGGTTCATTTTTGTTTTTTTTTTATTTTTCTTTATTCTTTATATATCTTATTTATTATTATTTAACACTGTTTTATTAAATAATGTTTGTTCCTTTGTTGCGATTGCACAAAAATAATATTATGATGTTAGTTATGAACTAATAGAATATGAACATTTGAGCAAGATCTGAAACTGTAATGTCTGTAAAACAGAATTTAAGTTTTAACACAGTTAAATTTTGTGAAATCGCATTAGATCCTGTTGTGATCAAATAAAAATGTTTAGTATTTGTGCATATTACTGGTGTAAATCAATTCTTCCAGGAAATAATCATTTAAAAAAAAGAAACAAACAAAAAAATTGCCTTTTTAACAGTATGATGATATATCGTGACATATTGTATCATGATCTGTATTGCATCGCCAGATTCTTGCCAATACACACCCCTAGTTAACAGTATCGTGATATATCAAGATATATTGTATTGTGATCCTAGTATTATGATTTGTATTGCATCGCCAGATTCTTGCCAATACACAGCCCTACTGAACAGTGATGTGAGTGCTTACAGTTTGGTCAGGCAGGGGTTTTGGCAGCCCAGGCACTTCTGACAGCGTGGAGGCTGGTATCCCTCGTCACACTCACAGCGGTTACACTTGCAGTTTCCTCTGCCGTAACACACAGTGTTGTTAATGGTGCGACAGGCCTCCTGAGATACCGTACACTGGCACGCAGAGCCCTCATAACCGGTATTACATTCACAGGTGCCACAGTTGCATTTTCCTTTTCCTGTGAGTAGTGAATGGATAAGAATGTCAGAGCTGATATACATGACTTTGTACATGACATAATAATAATAATAATAATATATTTTATGTATAGGCGCCTTTCAGGACACTCAAGGTCACCATACAAAGTTGTTAAAAATAAATAAAACACAATTAAAATTACACATATACGTATATAAAACAAATAGGTACATAAAATGGCAGTAGATAAAAGTGAAATTATGGAAATGAGTAGGCCTGTCTGAATAAATAAGTCTTAAGCTGGGATTTGAAGGTGGTTATAGAGTCAGAGTTTTTTATGTGTTCTGGGAGGGCATTCCAGAGGCGGGGGGCTGAGCGGCTGAAAGCTCTGGACCCCATGGTAGTCAAGTGGGCAGGTGGGAGGGTGAGTTGGATAGATGAAGATGACCTGAGACTGCGGGTGGGAATGTTTATGTGGAGGAGGTTACTGAGGTACTGAGGGACGAGGTGGTTTATGGCCTTGAAGGTGAGAAGTAAAATTTTATATATAATGCGAAATTTAGCAGGGAGCCAGTGGAGTAGTTGCAGGACAGGTGTTATGTGACTCATGGATGGGGTTCTGGTGATGATATGTGGGGCAGAGTTTTGAACCAGTTGCAGTTTATGAAGAGATTTGTCCAGCAAACCAAATAAAAGGGAGTTGCAGTAATCTAGGCAGGTTGTGACTAGGCTATGGACCAGAATTGCAGTATTATTGGGGGAGAGGGATGGACGGAGACAGGAGATATTGCGCAGGTGGAAATAGGCTAAACGGGTGATATTATTAATATGAGATTGGAATGAGAGAGTGTTATCAAGGATGACACCCAGACTCTTAACCTGGGGGGAGGGAGGAACTGGGGAACTGTCAATCTGAATGGAAAAGTGGTTTATTTTAGATAGGGTGGATTTAGTGCCAATGAGAAGAATTTCTGTTTTGTTACTGTTAAGTTTGAGGAAGTTGATGGAGACATGTTTGAATGGAAACTTGATTCTAATCTGCTTGAGCTCTTTTCCCCTAAAAATCACAATGTGGGACAGTAGCTGTGTCAAGGTTATAATAGTTTTGGATGTTTCATTATAGTTTAGTTTTATTTAGTTTTGACTTTTTTTTCCCACTAATTCAGTTAGTTTTGATGCATTTTTAGAGCAGGTTTGCTAGTTTTTATTAGTTTTCATTTTTTTCTAAATGCTTAGTTTTAGTTTAGTTTTAGTATTAATTTTAGTTTTGTTGTATCTTTTATCTTCTTTGCCATTGTATTCAAATAAATCTCAGACAGGACTCTGCTGCTTTCTCCCAACTTTAGTCTCCATGTTGCCAGGTAGAGTAGAGATGAGAAGACGACTAAATGACTAATTTTGACTTGACTTCTTCCCTGGAGTCTCTGTGCTTTATCGCCTCACAGGTTTTCCCAGGATCATCACAGGTTTTCCCTGGATCATCACAGGTTTTCCCTCGATCCTCTCTGGACCTGCTGCTGTGGTCCTGCCTCTCTCCTCCTTCATCGTCATCACTCACTTATCCATATAGTTGTGATAGTGTTCTATAGATGTTCCAGTTCAGTTATCTGTGCATCCACTGCATCCATGGGTCTCCCCCTACTTCCCCTCTCCCCCAATCTTTCTCTATCTCTATCGCTCTCTCTTTTCTCCTCCTTTACTCTCTCTCTTTAACCCCAACTGGTCAAGACAGACGTCCATCCTCCAAAAGTCTGGTTCTGCTCCAGGTTTCTGCTGTTAAAGGGAAGTTTTTCCTCACCACTGTCACCAGTCACTAGTGTTTACTCCTGGAGGATTCTGTTGGGTTTCTGCAAATTGGATTAGAGTCTGGTTTGGACCAACTCTATATGTAAAGTATCATGAGATAACTTTTGTTATGATTTGGCACTATATAAATAAAATTTGATTGATTGATTGATTTGATTGATGACAAGTGAAGAAAACTGACAGACCGTGAAGTACTGTATGGTGCCGCTAGCTAAAATTGCTAGAGCAAAATAAATCGCTTTTGTATCAATCCGACGTTCACAAAGACGAAAATGAAGGGAATTTTATCCATAATTTTTATACATTTTAGTTAGTTTCGTGAGCACACAATACAGTTTCAGTTAGTTATCATTTTTTTCTTTTAATTCTAGTGTTTATTTATTTCAGCTAACGCAAATGTTTTTTCAATTGTAGTTTTCATCATTTCGTTAGTTTCCATTAACAATTATAACCAATGAGCTATGTTTCCATAAAATACCAAGTGAGTTTGAAATAAGCTCTTGAAAAGCTGCAAAACGAATAAATGCAAATCATGTTTATCTATAAACTGGTTTTGCATGAATAATCTACATTGCATTGTTGTGAGTAAGTTGTGGTGTATGCTATGTTACAGCGGGGGGTAAAAACAACATTTTCAGAGTTGGAATTTGAAAATGCACCTTAATTGTGTTGAAGGTAATATAACTTTTGTGCTTGTAAATCGGACATTATGACAAAAGACAAACATGCTGTGCAGTCACCAGGTATGTGCAAACATAGGGCCTACAGGGGTTCGGGTTCAGGTTACCTCCACACAGTTTATTCTGGAACTTTTCACATTGTTCGTCATCACATTGGCAGAAGGCGCCGTGGTAGTAGTTTCCGCTCTCAGTGGTGTGACACTCACATCGTCCACACACACAATCTCCTCGACCTCCACACTCGACACCGTTCTCGTCCTTACAGGCTTCACGCAATGTGCCCTCGTCTTTATCTCCAATGGAACACTCACAGAACTGACCCACAAAACCTTGACTGCAGCTGAAACACCATGAGTGAACATTTCAAGAGAGAGCATTAACAGTGAGAAATAAATGAAGTCAATGGTAAAGACTGAACATCAGTAGTATCAGTAGTATTAATATCAGTAGTATCGCCAGTATCAGTAGTATCATCAATATCAGTAGTATTAGTAGTGCCAGCAGTATCAGTAGTATAAGTAGTATTGACAGTGTCAGTAGAATAAGTAGTGTCAGCAGTATCAGTAGTATCAGCAGTATCAGTAGTATTGGTAGTATCAGCAGTATTAGTAGTATCAGTAGTATTAGTAGTGTCAGCAGTATCAGTAGTATAAGTAGTATTGACAGTGTCAGTAGTATCAGTAGTATCAGCAGTATCAGTAGTATTAGTAGTATCAGCAGTATCAGTAGTCTTAGTAGTGTCAGCAGTATGAGTAATACCAGTAGCATCAGTAGTATCGTCAGTATCAGTAGTATCATCAGTATCAATAGTATCATCAGTATCAGTAGTAGTGGTAATATCAGTAGTATTAGTAGTATCAGCAGTATCAGTAGTCTTAGTAGTGTCAGCAGTATGAGTAGTATCAGTAGTATCGTCAGTATCAGTAGTATCAGCAGTATTAGTAGCATCAGCAGTATCAGTAGTATTAGTAGTGTCGGCAGTATCAGTAGTATCCTCAGTATCAGTAGTATCATCAGTATCAGTAGTATTGGTAATATCAGTAGTATTAGTAGTATCAGCAGTATCGTCAGTATCAGTAGAATTAGTAGTATCATCAGTACCAGTAGTATTGTCAGTATCAGTAGTATCAGTAGTATCAGTAGTATGGTCAGTATCAGTAGTATTAGTAATATCAGTAGTATTAGTAGCATTAGTAGTATCAGTAGTATTGTCAGTATCAGTAGTATTAGTGGTATCAGTAGTATGGTCAGTATCAGTAGTTTTGGTAATATCAGTAGTATCAGCAGTATCAGTAGTATGGTCAGTATCAGTTGTATCAGCAGTATCAGTAGTATTAGTAGTATCAGTAGTATGGTCAGTATCAGTAGTATTAGTAGTATCAGTAGTATCATCAGTATTGTCAGTATCAGTAGTATTAGTAGTATCAGTAGTATGGTCAGTATCAGTAGTATTAGTAGTATCATCAGTATTGTCAGTATCAGTAGTATCAGTAGTATGGTCAGTATCAGTAGTATTAGTAGTATCAGTAGTATCATCAGTATCGTCAGTATCAGTAGTATTAGTAGTATCAGTAGTATGGTCAGTATCAGTAGTATTAGTAGTATCAGTAGTATGGTCAGTATCAGTAGTATTAGTAGTATCAGTAGTATCATCAGTATCGTCAGTATCAGTAGTATCAGTAGTATCATCAGTATCGTCAGTATCAGTAGTATTAGTAGTATCAGTAGTATGGTCAGTATCAGCAGTATCAGTAGTATTAGTAGTATCATCAGTATGGTCAGTATCAGTAGTATTAGTAGTATCAGTAGTATCATCAGTATGGTCAGTATCAGTAGTATTAGTAGTATCAGTAGTATCATCAGTATGGTCAGTATCAGTAGTATTAGTAGTATCAGTAGTATCATCAGTATGGTCAGTATCAGTAGTATTAGTAGTATCAGTAGTATCATCAGTATCGTCAGTATCAGTAGTATTAGTAGTATCAGTAGTATGGTCAGTATCAGTAGTATTAGTAGTATCAGTACTATCATCAGTATGGTCAGTATCAGTAGTATTAGTAGTATCAGTAGTATCATCAGTATCATCAGTATCAGTAGTATTAGTAGTATCAGTAGTATGGTCAGTATCATCAGTATCATCAGTGTGGCTGGTGTCACCTGCAGATTCCACAGTGGACTCGTCCTTTTCCTTTGCAGTGCGTGTGGTTGGCCACCTGTGGATCCATACACTGACACTCACAGTTGGTGGATAAGGTCACAGTCAGTGTGTCTTTGATGCCCAGTGGACTGATAGTGAAAGACGTCGTCTTCATACAGGTGTCTGCTGTCACCGTCACGTCAAATGAAATCTGCAGACAGAGGTGGAAGCAGAGGAACATTCAGTCCAGTTCTCCGGTGGAAGTGGGTAGTTTGAGCCCAGGGAAATTTAACCAGCACAGCATGTGTTTTCTGTTTGACAAGTTCAAGGTTTAACTTGAAAGTTCAATCACATTCATGGATGAACAGGAAGGGCACCATGGAGCCGATGGCTGTCACCCATGATGCACCTGCACAAAAACACAAACAGGCCAATAAACACACACATATTAACCCCACATTGGGTACGGTTACATTCTGTTTTTTAAATCTGATTTATTTTTCCAGAAGAAATTAATTCGGAACTAAAGTATTATCTCTTCTGTTTACATGGAAATGTTAAACCCAAATAAAGGTTTACATGAGGTATTAATGAGGTAGATCAGTGAGCCAAAGGCTTGCACTGCAGTGCTTACGTTGCCTTGTTCTCACAACCCTTCTGTTAGCTTAGCTTAGCATAGTCACTGCATTCCCACGGTCACACATAACCAGTTTTTTAAAGGTGATTTGTCGTCTTTTGTAAGTGATTTCTGAAATCCGATTCTCCCTAATTATTTCTTTAGATCCACGACTTACTGCACTTATACAATCTTGGGACTGTTGGAAAATCTTTTTGTTGGAAGGGACGCATGTGCTAAATTAGCTTTGCTTTACCGTTTTAGCTTTGCATTAGTTTTTATTTCCCAAGATTTTATTACTGCAGTAAGTCACATGGCCATGATTTGAGCCTCAATTTGTGATCATATTGACCCCACCGGACTAAAGGAATGATTAGGGAGAACTGAATTTGACAAAATCACTCATAAAATACTACAGATCACCTATAAAAGCCTGGCTACGTCTGACCATAGGAATGAAGCCATTATGCTAAACTAGGCTAAGCTAAGCTAACGGAAGGGCTGCAAGAACAAAGCAATCAGTGCACTGCAGTGCAAACTGATTTATGGAACTCATTAGTGCATGACAAATGAATGAATAAAAAAAACAAGTGATGAACTCTTCCTTCAGGGTTTTCCAGGCTGGTAGATCCCATCAGAATAGCCCACTGGAACGGTTTGGGTTGACTAGACTGCAGTGAATATTCTTCTGCCAGCGCAGAATATGTGCGTCATCGCGACAGGACAAGACAACGAGCATGTGCAGAATGGAAGGAATAAAGGGTTTACATGTCCGAGGAATAATTTAGTTCGGAATTAAAAGGGGATTAAACCAGGGACTTTAATCGGGTTTAAATTTAATCCGAACTTTTCTTTTTCAACTGGAAGAAGGTGTTTACATGGGCATCTGAAATAGGATGTAACCTTTAATCAGTTTAAACCAGGAATAAAACTTGTCATGTAAATGCACAGAATGACACTAACAGCACAACCCTGCTGAACTCCTGCACAGAAAAACAACACAAAATCAACATGTCCAATACCCACAATGCAATGTGGCAAACACACCACAATATTATCTTTACTTTAATTTTTTTGGTTTTTTTTTTTTTTGTTCCAACCTTTGTTTATTTGGAGTTTTGTAGAAATTGGGCAATACAAACACTGTATCATATGTGACACATCAATTGAAAATAAATTGTTGCACAAGTTCCCTTTTTTTTTTTTTTTTTTTTTTTACATGCAAACAAACCCAAGAACAAGTACACCAAACTTCTCCATTAACAAAAACATACAAAAAGCAAATAAACAAAATGAAAAAACAAAACAAAAACAAATAACCTAAACAAAAAAACAAAAACAAAAAAAAGTCTCGAAAGGTTCACATTTAGAATATTGATGCTTTATGTGTTACACAAGGTACATTATCGAATAGGAAAAACAAAGAAGAGGACCAGGCGGAAAAATGACCATAAAGGTCAATCTGGAACAAAGGGGAAATTTATTTTCCTGACTACTTGAAACAAAGGATTCCAGATTTGTGAAAATTTATCAGCAGAGGCATAAAGTGTCATTCTAATTTTTTCCAATTTGAGGAAATACAGGATGTCTCTGAGCCAGTGAATAAAGGAAGGAGGCTGTGGTGACTTCCATTTCAGGACAATTATCCTTCTCACAAGAACGGTCATAAATGCAAGAGAATTACTCTGAGAAGTGGAGAGGGAAGGTGTCCCAACAAAAATCCCAAATAGGGCACTCAAGGGGTTTGGATTCATTTTTCTACCATTGACATCAGAGATGATGGTAAAACCTATCTTTATTTTTAAAAACTCTCATAAAACTGTCATAATACAGATAACCAACCATTTATATTGACAATATTCTACTGCTAATTTAAGAATATGTGAAGTGTTGTGGTTGAATGACATTTACTTTTCAGTGAGACTCAGTTGTACAATCCACTGATAAAAACTGTATTTGGACAGTTTATCAGTGCTTATACATGTTATACATTCACAAAAACACACTTATTCAACATTTTTGTTGTGAAAACTCCCATAATTACACAAGATATTTGTCAATTAACAAACAAATCTTGTTAAACTTACAGAACAAATACATCTTTTACGGTTAATTGTCAGTAATTTTATCTCATTTTATATATATTTTTTACAGTATTAAACTTGAAATTAACAGTTTAATCTCATAAATAGAAAAGAAATATTTGTGAAATTACAATACAGTTGCAAATGTATTTTAACTGTATTTTTATGTGAAACATATTTTTTCCTTTAAAAAATGGAAATTTTATGGTTATTCACATTTACAGTGTTTTCATGTTATTTTACATTTGACATGTAAAATCACATTCTGTTTTTGTCATTTCATTTATATTTTCATGTATTTTAAAAACACGGGAAAAATCTGTAAAATAAACAGTAAAAATTCTGTTACATTACAGATTTTTTTTACAGTGTGGTGCAGGAACACCTGGCTGGCCGCTCTGAAAACAGTTAAAGAACTTCTAGTCTACTTTTATTCTGAGGTAAGTGGTTTTGATGGTCCTTAAATGAGGAAACTACTTCCACATAACTGGAATCTGGTCATTAGGAAGTTGCAATTTGTCCATTTCTTTCCACAAAACTCAGCAGAAGTCACAATTTAAAGGGTTATTTTGCTAAATGTTCCTCTGGTGGAGGATGCCCCCGGACCCCCCTGGTGTTGCTAGGTTACCGACACAGCACCACTGATACAAAACTTTCTAAGGGAAAAACTGCTTACCCTTACCTTTACCCCATCCTTATCCTTACCCTTATTCTTATCCTTACCCTTATCCTTACCCCATCCTTACCCTTACCCTATCGTTATCCCTACCCTTATTCTTATCCATATCCATATCCTTACCCTTACCCTATCCTTTTTTCGTACCCTTATCCTTACCCTACCCTTATCCATCTCCTTACCTTATCCTTTTCCGTACCCTTATCCTTACCCCATCCTTACCTTATCCTTTTCCGTACCCTTATCCTTACCCCATCCTTACCTTAACCTTACCTTAACCTTTTTCATACCCTTATCCCTACCCTTATTCTTATCCATATCCATATCCGTATCCATATCCTTACCCTTACCCTATCCTTTTTTCGTACCCTTATCCTTACCCTACCCTTATCCATCTCCTTACCTTATCCTTTTCCGTACCCTTATCCTTACCCCATCCTTACCTTAACCTTACCTTAACCTTTTTCATACCCTTATCCTTACCCTTATTCTTATCCTTACCCTTACCCCATCCTTACTCTTATCCTTACCTTATCCTTTTCGGTACCCTTATCCTCACCTTATCCTTTTCGGTACCCTTATCCTTACCCCATCCTTACCCCACCCTTACCCTTATTCTCATCCTCATCCTCCTGTTTCCTTTTTGTGAACTGGACCACAGTACTGACCTTCTGTCCCACTCGGACTTGATCACAGACCCCTCTATTCTCTCCTGGTGGTCCGGCATGCTCACATCGTGGGGTGTAGACCACTCTTACGTTCTCAGGGAGGTTGTCATGGGTCACAGTTACTTTGGAGGACAGTTTCTGTCATAGAGTACACATTTTAGAACATAAGAGTTAAAAAGCGCAGTGTTTTTTTTTTATGCTACAGTTGAAATAAGTCACTTACATTGTAAGCGTCTTCAATCAGCCTAACTACATTTCTGGAATCTGATGACAGCTCTCCAACTTCAGATTTTGGAATCATTTGAGAAAGTTGCTGGAATAAAACCGAACAGCAGTAACATTAGACAGTATTTCATTAATGATGTGTAGAAAACAAAGCAAAAAAAGATACATATATCAAAGGTTACATGTTATTTACCCGGTAGACGTTAACCACATTTTTGGTCACTGCAAATATTGGCTGAATATTGTTCTTGTCCAACTGCGAAGCCAGTTGTCCCACAGATGGATAGTCCTGTAACCATCAATTAGTGAAATCAGTTTGATTTAGAATCACAAAGTACAGGAAGGGGTTAATAAGTCTGACGTTTTTTTTTTTGTTCCTTAATCAATCAAATCATGATATAAATTGTGCAATATGGAATTCAGGTTGTGAAGAAATGCACATGCCTTATTTCAGAAGTACCTAGAGGACTTCCCACAAGGCCTCAGTGCCTTCCTTCTATTCCTTTACAACAGTAAGTGTGGTGACTAACACCAGCAACACAGTCACATCTGGGTCCAAAAACCTGGTAACATCAAAACTAAACCAACTTCTGTCTTCTAAATAGCAGCACTTACTTTTCCACTCTACCTGTACTAGGGATGCACCGATACCACTTTTTCCAGACTGAGTACGAGTACGAGTACTTACATTTGAGTACTTGCCCATACCGAGTACCGATACGAGTACTTAATAATCCCATTCCAGTTCTTAGTTCCTTTTGTAAATGTGTTTTATTGTCATTGTCATTAGTCTGACTGGAACAAAGTGCTGCTACTGACATTTAATGTGTTGGAACGAGCGTTTCTCAATTAATCCACCAGGGGACGCTGCTCTTAATTAATCATACTGGACAAATACCACGAAGAAGAGTAAAGTTTTTTGAGAAGAAGAAGAAGAAAGTCAGTAATAATAACAAACATGGAGACGACAGAGGCAACACTAATGTGATACTAATGTTGCAGCGTTTTCACCGGTAAGGTTTAAAAGCTTAGATTCAGCAGGAAGAGAAAAGAGAAATGAGCGATAAGTTTCGTTTTCACTTCTGTTGGTGGCGGTCCACACCGCTCCATACACCCGCTAGTATTCTCAGTCTGTTTATGCATCCGCCAGCACCTGGTAAACGGATGGAATGTACGCAGAGGACGGACAGAACACTGCGTTCATGTCTGTCTGTGTCTTTAACGTTATTTGTAGTCAGCGTTACTTTTATTTTGAAAAATCTCCACACTCCCCACACATTATTCCACCGCCGCATACCTGCTGCACTGAACTGTGAATGTCACACGGCCGTAAGTGGTATCGGTGCATTTGTATCGGATGTCTGTTACGAGTACGAGTACACACACTGAGTATCGGAGCCGATGCCGATACTCATATTGGTATCGGTGCATCCCTAACCTGTACCTGCACTTCCACTGGTACCACAACACAACCTTTATGTACGCCAACAAACCCAAACGTTACATATATCATTCCTTTAAAGAGTTGGATTTGAAGATATCATTTAAGAATGCAGGCTCCATTTCAGTTCCACATACCATCTCACTGCTTTTGACATAGAGGTTATTCTCCATGTGACAGTGTTCATCATTGGGTTCCAGTATGCCTGCCAGTTTCCCATCTCCAGCCATGTGGAATCCAGCATCAGTGGTCAGTACAAGCAGTCGAGTGCTGCTGTTTCTCCAACCGATTTTGTCCTGTGGAAAGGTATGAGATATTCAGTGAAGGAGTCAAACTGAACCCAGTGGAATAATGCTGCGTTTCAGGTCGTTTTTTGAGCCCTTAAGTCATGACTCATGACCAAGGTTATAATAGTCTGGGATTTTTCATTATAGTTTAGTTTTATTTAGTTTTGACTTTTTTTCTCTAATTCAGTTAGTTTTAATTCGTTTTTAGATCAGGTTTGCTAGTTTGTTTGTTTTTTTATTAGTTTTCGTTATTTTCTAAATGCTTAGTTTTAGTTTAGTTTTAATTTTTTTTATATCTTTTATCATCTTCACTGTCATATTCAAATAAATCCCAGACAGGACTCTGCTGCTTTCTCCCAACTTTAGTCTCCATGTTTCCAGGTAGAGTGGGAACGAGAAGACGGCTGGGAATGACAAGTGACGAGTAGTGACGGACCATTACATATCGTATGATGCCAGCAGCTAAAATTGCTAGAATGAAATAAATTGATTTCATATCAATCCGACATTGACAAAGATGAAAACGAAGGGAATTTTATCCATAATTTTTTATGTTTTAGTTAGTTTTGTAAACACACAATACAATGTCAGTTAGTTATTGTTTTTTTCTTTTAATTATAGTTTTTATTTATTTCAGTTGACAAAAATGTCTTTAGAATTCTAGTTTTCGTCATTTCGTTAGTTTTTGTTAATCATAATAACCTTGCTCAAGACTTTGTAACGTTCCAGTCAAGTCACGCCAAACTGCCTGAGCACAAGGAATTGTAGTAGCTAGATGTAAACAAACAAGCATGGTGGACCGTACGTTATGCTCGTTTACAATTATTTCTATTGCCAAAGGTGTTTGCTCTTTGCTTATTTGAGGGAAACAGAGGAGGAAAAACGGCGTGTAAAGCAAGAGAAGCTTTTCTATCTTTTATGTTATGTTATTTGTATATTTGGATACGTATTTGGCTAACGCTAGAGCAGCTGCTGATTATGCAGAACATTTGCAGATAAATAATGTCCGAGCAATACCTTGTTTTAATAAACAATTTGCATAAACACCACATCCATGGGGGGGGGGCATTGCTACGTGACGTCAGAACTCGGAAGTGGGAGCACATTGATCTAGTATGAGTTCACGGGTGGGAAGTCACAGGTTTGACTGCCATTCCAGTGCCTTTTCATCGGTAGAAGGTTGGAAAAACATGAGTTACGGGTTGCCTGGAACGCAGCATAACCCTAGTGCTTTGATTAGACTTTGTTGTCTACATGAAATACTAAATGAAAGCATAAATACATACAAATATTTGAATGAAGCTGTACATGTAGCTGAAACAGACTCCCAAAGACAACAGTAACAGAGATCCTGATCCGGCTTCAGTCTTACCCCACATACAGAGGCCTGCATCATGGCGTCCAGACTCCCTTCAGGAGAGTCCAGGTTCCCAGAGATAAACTGCTCTGTTACTTTAGTCTTGAACTCCTCCTCCCTCGGTGTCATGCTCAGTACATGTCTGTAGCCAAAAGCAGCTTGACACTGTTTGTCCGCTGCATCACAGGGCCTCTGGAGTTTGTCCTTGTTGGTGTTAGTGTACGGAAGGACCGTCTTATCAACAAAGGCACCGAATCCTAAATATGGTACAGAGACAGCTGTCACTGTTCTGTTACACATAGAAGGTTCTTTGAAATGTTAAAAATGCGTAGATCGTTTACTCTTTGTTTAGCTCCACCTAGTGGTCAAATCCAGTAGCCCTAGCTAATGCACATTGTTTTAAATAAAGTTTATTTGAACAAGAAGTAACAGTGGAACAGAAAATGATGTTAGCACGCAGCCTCTGCTACTCATGAGACCATGGTGTTTTGTCTGTACCTATTAGTACCTATCGGTATCTATCATTATCTATCAATACCTATCAGTATCTATCAGTGCCTATTAGTACCATCAGTACATATAAGTACCTGTCAGTACATATCAGTACCTATTAGTACCTATCGGTATCTATCAGTATCTATCAGTACCTATTAGTACCTATCAGTATCTATCAGTACATATCAGTACCCGTCAGTACCTATCAGTATCTATCAGTACATATCAGTACCTGTCAGTACCTATCAGTATCTATCAGTATTTATCAGTACCTATTAGTACTTATCAGTACCTATTAGTACCTATCAGTATCTATCATAATCTATCAATGCATATTAGTACCTATCAGTAGCTATTAGTACCTATCAGTATATATCAGTACCTATCAGTATCCATCAATGCCTATTAGTACCTATTAGTACCTATCAGCACTTATCAGTATATATCAATACCCATTAGTACCTATCAGTATCTATCAATACCTATTAGTACCTATCAGTATCTATCAATACCTATTAGTACCTGTTAGTACCTATCAGTATCTATCATTGTCTATCAATACCTATCAGTATCTATCAGTACCTGTCAGTACCTATCAGTACCTATCAGTATCTATCAGTATCTATCAGTACCTGTCAGTACCTATCAGTACCTATCAGTATCTATCAGTATCTATCAGTACCTATCAGTACCTATCAGTGTCTATCAGTACCTATCAGTGTCTATCAGTATCTATCAGTATCTATCAGTACCTATCAGTATATATCAACACCTATTAGTACCTATCAGTACCTATCAGTATACAAACATACCCAGTTATTCAGTCTAAATAATGCAGTCCATCAGATGTACATATGAAGTGCTCTATAGTTTTGGTGTGGTGGAAGGCAAACCTATTTGAGCGTGTTGAGTGATTTTCTTCAAAGCTGCGAAAAGGTCCTTTCCCAGGCCTTTGACATTTTGTAGATCATCTTTCATGGAGTTGGACAGATCCATCAAATAGTAGAGATCCACTGGATAACCCTGAACCCTCTTAAAGTGTATAGGGAACGTGGTAGGAAGGCCTGCGGACACACAACACAATCCACCGAAGGGTCAGATGTACAGCTTTAGAACGATGAGCAGAAATAATAAAGGGATAAAGCAGCAGAGTCCTGTCTGGGATTTATGGGAATATGACGGTGAAGAAGATAAAAGATATAAAGAAACTAAAATTAATACTAAAGCTAAACTCAAACTAAGCATTTTGAAAAAAATGAAAACTAATAAAAATTAGAAAACCTGCTCTAAAAACTAATTAAAACTGACTGAAGTAGAAAAAAAAGTCAAAACTAAATAAAACTAAACTATAATGAAAAATCCAAAACTATTGTAACCTTGCTTCACTGTCGTATTCAAATAAATCCCAGACAGGACTCTGCGTAAAATTGCGTGAGGGAAATAAATCGATTTCATATCAATCCGACATTGACAAAGACGAAAACGAAGGGAATTTTATCCATAATTTTTATCTGTTTTCGTTAGTTTTGTAAGCACACAATACAGTTTCAGTTAGTTATCATTTTTTTCTTTTAGTTATAGTTTTTATTTATTTCAGTTAATGAAAATGTTTTTTCAATTCTAGTTCTCGTCATTTCGTTAGTTATCGTTAACGATAACAACCTTGGTCCAGGCCAGGTTCTAATTCTGATCTGGTAAGAGGTAGGACGCCACTGATACACGTACCGGGTCGGAGTTCCAGTCGGATCTCCTGTGGAGCCAGTTGGACCGGCTCCTGTTGGTCGAACGTCGAGGACAGACGGTCGTTCTTGGTGACTGTGT
Source organism: Sphaeramia orbicularis (assembly GCF_902148855.1). Lineage (NCBI taxonomy): Eukaryota > Metazoa > Chordata > Actinopteri > Kurtiformes > Apogonidae > Sphaeramia > Sphaeramia orbicularis. The sequence goes on from NC_043968.1 coordinate 79,481,320, forward strand.
CACTGTTCGGAGGGGAGAGGATTTCTTCCGCTTTGCAGCCCCTTTCCAGCAGTTTAGCCTGAGTGTCACAACGCACCGCCTCCTGCTCACCGGGTTTGGTGAAATTCTGCCAAAAAACAACAACCAGTCACTGAGATAGACGAAAGTCACTGAACCTTTACTACATCTGTACACTACTGCAGGTGTTGGACTGAACACCACTGTCCGACCTTGGACTGAAACATGATTGAACTTGTTTTTGTCTTTTGATCAAAGAAGATTTTATTTCAACATTTAGTTTCATCTAATGTGACAATTACAAGGATGTGAAATGGCATCAGATCTATCTGAGGTAGGGTTTGGATTTGGACAGAGTAGAGAGCTGCAGGAAAGAAGTCCATCCATCCATCCATCTCTACTCTGAGCTCCTACTGGTTGAAGAAGCTGACTGTACTCCATGAACACCTAGTACATGGGTCGGCAACCTTTACTATCTAAAGAGCCATTTTAGAACAGAAATAGAAAAACAAAATTGTCTAGAGCCAAAACATAACCCTATATGTTTTACCTCATAGTGGTGACTGTTTAAGAAGCTCTTTAGGATTAGTTTGTATAGAAGATATTGAGAATAAATCAAAGTTTTGGTGCATTACAAATAAATTACGGAACTACACTAAAGAAAATGCCATTATTGTGTTGTGCAGCAAAAATTTACTGGTATGTGAATGCTTTCTTTGCAATGGAGAATACAGATGAATACCGTCAGTGTCATAAAATAAAAAGTACTCTAAAAAGTACCATTACTACTTTTACTGCTTCTATTTTTAGATTCATCTGGAGTATAGTCTACATTTTTACAGCTGCATAACATCAGATTGACTTTATGGTTCCGACAACAGTAGCACAGATGAACCAGCTGCTGATGCTGGGCTCTACTCCAGGTTTGTACCTGTTCAAGGAGGGTTTTTTTTTTTTTTTTTTTTAACTCCTAGTGGATTCTGTTGGTATCTGTCCACTGGTTTAACAGTCTGGTTTATTCCAGCTCTAAATGGGAAGGCTCATCAGAGAACTTTGGCTATGATGTAACACTATATAAATACATTTGATTGACTGATTGATTGATTGGTTGGTTGGTTTTGATTGATTGATTTATTGGTTGATTGATTGATTACTGATATTGAGAAGCATATTTTTGGAGTAAGGAAATGATGCATATTTAAGGAATAAAAGCTCCTTAATGGGCTGTAAATGAACATGGATCTCACCAGTTGTTGACACCACACACAGTAGGGCCCAGATTTAATACAGTCACTGCAGGAGTTGATCACAGACTTTGAGCAAACCTCCTCCTTTTGACACAACCCTGAGAAGAAAAAAGAAACAGGAGTTGAATGTCAGCAGAGTGAGGGTTTGACCACACCAGGGTTTGACCACTCCATGGTTTGACCACTCCAGGGTTTGACCACTCCAGGGTTTTCTTATTGCAGCATTGAACAAACAGTAATAATAGTTTAGTCACTAACCATTTCTGCCCATCAGCAGGAGCAGGAGGAACAGCCAACACTGAGACATGTTCTGGAAACACCGAAACACAAACAGAGATTATTTTTTAAGTTTACATTAAACATCATCTACCAAAATGTATCATAATTTCTCTCACAAATGATCAGCTTGATTTGACTGAACGTTCAGTTTACCGTTGACTTTGTACAGTTTTATGAAGGCATCTGTGTGTGATTGATCTGTGTGTGATTGATCAGCTGAATGAACGAGTACTATAGTACAGGTTCTGCTGCAACATTAATGAGACAATTGAGACCAACAGCCGAGTCATGTTTGACTCTGTTAGAGGTTTATTTACAACATGTCAGGACTAACCCTAACCCTGACCCTACCCCTGATCCTGACCCTACCCCTGATCCTGACCCTACCCCTGGGCCTGACCCTAACCCTAACCCTACCCCTGACCCTGATCCTGACCCTACCCCTGGGCCTGACCCTAACCCTAACCCTACCCCTGACCCTGATCCTGACCCTACCCCTGGGCCTGACCCTAACCCTAACCCTAACCTGGACCCTACCCCTGGCCCTGACCCTACCCTGACCCTGATCCTAACTCTGACCCTACCCCTACCCCTAACCCTAACCCTGATCCTGACCCTACCCCTGACCCTACCCCTGACCCTGACCCTGACCCTAACCCTAACCTGGACCCTACCCCTGGCCCTGACCCTAACCCCAACCCTACACCTGGCCCTGATCCTGACCCTACCCCTGACCCTGACTCTAACCCTACCCCTAACCCTGACCCTACCCTGGACCGTACCCCTGCCCCTACCCCTGGGCCTGACCCTAACCCTAACCCTAACCTGGACCCTACCCCTGGCCCTGACCCTACCCCTGACCCTGATCCTAACTCTGACCCTACCCCTAACCCTAACCCTAACCCTGATCCTGACCCTACCCCTGACCCTACCCCTGACCCTGACCCTAACCCTAACCTGGACCCTACCCCTGGCCCTGACCCTAACCCCAACCCTACCCCTGACCCTGATCCTAACTCTGACCCTACCCCTACCCCTAACCCTAACCCTAACCCTGATCCTGACCCTACCCCTGACCCTACCCCTGACCCTGACCCTGACCCTAACCCTAACCTGGACCCTACCCCTGGCCCTGACCCTAACCCTGATCCTGACCCTACCCCTGACCCTACCCCTGACCCTGACCCTACCCTGGACCGTACCCCTGCCCCTACCCCTGGCCCTGACCCTACCCCTAACCCTAACCTGGACCCTACCCCTGGCCCTGACCCTAACCCCAACCCTACACCTGGCCCTGATCCTGACCCTACTCCTGACCCTACCCCTACCCCTAACCCTAACCCTAACCCTGATCCTGACCCTACCCCTGACCCTACCCCTGACCCTGACCCTGACCCTAACCCTAACCTGGACCCTACCCCTGGCCCTGACCCTAACCCCAACCCTACACCTGGCCCTGATCCTGACCCTACCCCTGACCCTGACTCTAACCCTACCCCTAACCCTGACCCTACCCTGGACCGTACCCCTGCCCCTACCCCTGGCCCTGACCCTACCCCTAACCCTAACCTGGACCCTACCCCTGGCCCTGACCCTAACCCTGACCCTATCCCTGGGTGGACATGAGGTTTTAGGAAACTATCTGACAGTGTGGTGTTGTCGACATCAGTTACTCATAGCAGGTGTGTAATATTGAGCCATTATTAACTTCCTGCTTCTTTAATCAGAAACGCCCACAGAAAACACAGTTCAGAGGAACTGCTGTCACTGAGGAACTAAACTGACACCACGCCTGATAATTTCAAGATCTTCATCAGTTGAAGACAAAGTTTTATAATTACTAGTGTGTTGACCCGTTTGGATCCACAGGTTCTGCATGTGGTCGTTTTTATGCTGTTGTGTATTCACTCAGGCTGAACCACGTTTGTCCAACAGTCACCGCCAAAGTGTTCTGGACATTGGAACATACACACATACACAAACAAACATACTTACACAAAGACACAAACACACATACACACAAACACACACATATATACAAACACACATACATTTTTCTATCATATTGACGCATACTGTCTTGCACTGCTGTACATACTTCAATTAAGTATATTCAATTCAAATTAGTTTGTTTATGTAGGTCCTGGTCTGGTACGAGATCTGCCTAAATGGAAATTTCAGCACATATGGCTGAAGGACTCAGGTTTAATGGTGGACCTTGAAACCCAAACTGATGACTATTTCACATTCAATACTTCTGAAACATCTGCATCCACTAGAAGGGAAGCATTCAAGCCTTTCTCAGAGGGCAAAGAATCAACTTCACAAGTTGAGTTTCAAAGAAGGCCAAACAAAAGCTGAGAACAGACGCGTAAACTGAGCATAAACTGAGCATAAAGTGAACATAAACCGAGCATAAACCGCGAATAAACCGAGCATAAAGTGAGCATAAACTGCGAATAACCTGAGCATAAACTGAACATAAAGTGAGCATAAATCGCAAATAAACTGAGCATAAACTGAGCATAAATTGCGAATAAACTGAGCATAAACTGAGCATAAACCGAATATTCATGGATTCAAGCATTGATTTTAAAAGGACCTTTTTGTCTGTTTGTTAATATGTTTCCATTTTGTATATATAGCTGGTAAAATCTCAATAAAAATACTATAAAAAAAAAAAAGAGCTGGAAGAAATCCAATAAAATAAGCAAAGATCAGCAAAGATTTTGGGGTTGATGACAGTGAACTGAAAAGAAGTTCTGTTTTTTTCTGGTCTCCATATTTAAATACCAAAAAAATACACCTTTTTGTTTTTCTACTGTTCACCGTAGCGTCTCTAATCTACAGACAAAAATTCACAACCATCAAAGCAGATATGAAAGAGCACTTGATTACAAGTTTAAATAACACCAGAAACACATTACAATGGGCTGTTTTTTATCCCTCGAATTCATTCATATATCTGCTCCACATTTCTCCTGTGGATGCATCTGGAGCAGAAGAATACTGAACAGGTGACCTTTGACCTCCTGTTTCCAGGTCACATGTTCTTGTGCAGTTCTAATATCTGAGTATTTCATATGTAAGTACGTATGGAATAAGTTGGACACAATGGCAATCGAATCTAAATGACAAAGTAGGAACATTAACCCAATCTGACACTAGATTTAACAGAAGGAGGATTAAAAGTGAACAGACGTCAAATGAGGCTGAAGTTAGTAAGTCATACATTTCCTGTATACAGATAAGCGTTGCTCAATGTGTCACGTCAATACTTGCAACGCCATAAAAGGCAGAAAATACTGGTGCAGTAGTGGGTTACTGGTCCACTTCCGCTTTGTGGGTGAAGCTGACAAATGAAAAATACAAACTGTTCACAGTGACAGAAAAACATCTGGGGATAAATGTGTATATGCATTCTACACAGAGTATATTTGGTACAGGGTCTGACTGCAGTATTTACTGACTTTAAAAAGGACATTTTCAGAACACAAATCCTCTGCCTCAGGTTCATCTTTTGGTTCAATAAACGCATGTGTCTCTGGTGTCCGGATCCTGAAGTCTACATCTGTGCTTCTGTGAGTTTTCGGGTAAATTACAGGAGCAACCTTCTGCTTTTATTCACAACACAAATATCTGTACTTCACACTGCTTAGATTTTTAAAACGGACACACTGATCTGACGTATGAGCTGACGATCATATCACACACGACAAACACAAAAACAGATCAGACCGAAGAAAACAAAGCAGACAAGACGGAAACCAAACAGCAGAGAAAGGATTACACCAACCCCCCCAAGCCTGACCCTAACCCTGACCCTGACCCCCTAACACTAACACTAACCCTGACCCTGACCCTAACCCCCTAACACTAACACTAACCCTGACCCTAAGCCTGATCCTAACCCCCCTAACACTAACACTAACCCTGACCCTAACCCTGATCCTAACCCTGACCCTAACCCCCTAACACTAACCTTAACCCCCCCAACCCTGATCATAACCCCCCTAACACTAACCCTGACCCTAACCCTAAGCCTGATCCTAACCCCCCTAACCCTGATCCTAACCCCCCAACACTAACCCCAACCCTGATCCTAACCCCCCTAACCCTAACCCTGACCCTAACCCCCCCAACACTAACCCCAACCCTAACCCTGACCCTGACCCTAACCCCCCTAACACTAATCCTAACCCGACCCTAACCCTCCTAACACTAACCCTAACCCTGACCCTATCCCTAACCCTGATCCTAACCCCCCTAACCCTGATACTAACCCCCTAACCCTGACCCTAACCCCCCTAACACTAACCCCCCTAACCCCAACCCTAACCCTGATCCTAACCCCCCTAACCCTAACCCCCCTAACCCTAACCCTGATCCTAACCCCCCTAACACTAACCCCCCTAACACTAACCCTGATCCTAACCCCCCTAACACTAACCCTAACCCCCCTAACCCTGATCCGAACCCCCCTAACCCTAAGCCTGATCCTAACCCCCCTAACACTAACCCTAACCCCAACCCTGATCCTAACCCCCCTAACACTAACCCTGATCCTAACCCCCCTAACACTAATCCTAACCCTGACCCTAACCCCCCTAACACTAACACTAACCCCAACCCTAACCCTGATCCTAACCCCCCTAACCCTAACCCCCCTAACACTAACCCTGATCCTAACCCCCCTAACACTAACCTTAACCCTAACCCCCCTAACCCTGATGGTAACCCCCCTAACCCTAAGCCTGATCCTAACCCCCCTAACACTAACCCCCCTAACGCTAACCCTAACCCTGATCCTAACCACCCTAACTCTGATCCTAACCCCCCTAACACTAACCCTGATCCTAACCCTGATCCTAACCCCCCTAACCCTAACCCTGATCCTAACCCCTCTAACCCTAACCCCCCAAACCCTAACCCTGATCCTAACCCCCCTAACACTAACCCCCCTAACCCTGACCCTAAGCCCCCTAACTCTAACCCTAGCCCTAACCCATTCATTGTCAACAACAGCTAATTTAGTTCAAATGATGGAAACAAACCAACACACAGTTTTATTCTTGATTTCAGGTTGATCTAATGTAACCTACTGTACACTGCTTGAATATTTAATTTAACCACATTCATTTCACAAGAAAGTAGATTCAATCTTTAAAATAATGGCCAAAAATCTAATCAGACTGACTACATATTTCCCATAATATTTAATTTAGAACCTGGATATTTAGATTGAAATGGACTAAGTCTGTAGGTGACATGTTTGAATGCATTTCAATAAAAAAGAATAAAGGGATGCAGCACACACAAACCATTTTTACAGAAACAAAAACAAATTAATCACACTGAGTGGAATGTATAATTTTCTTATACATCCATTATTAAAATCTACTCACTATTTTACAAAAAAAAATCTACAGAAAAAAAAGTTTAAAGTTCCAACAATAAAATGATAAAAAAAAAAAAAGTTTCATTCAACGTAATATTTGCTCACTAACTTAAGTCTATTTTATTCAGTAAATGTTCCTTTAATGATTGGTTCAATGTTAATTTGACTTCATGTGACCACGGACCGTCTTCTGCAGTCACACAGGTACGGACATCAGTGGGTTCGGAGTTTTAACATTATATTGAAGGTTGAAGATTAGCTCTGTCTTAAACCAGTCATTACACTGGTCAACAGCAAATTTATTGTTTAAGTTTTTTGAGCTGATTTAGGATAATTTTGGTGTGCTGAATCCAAAAATCACATTAATTTTGCTCAATCAGGTCAACTTTCTGAACTATGCTACATATTGGCTTTTTAACATTTTTGCTTACATTTATGGGCATTTTCACATCATATGATACAAAATTCTTTCATATTTCTTGCAATAAACGAGTTCTGAAGATTTTACTTTTGCCAATTTATGATTAATGGTTTTTTTTAATATTACAGGTGAATGAAATGGCTTCGACTAGAAGATCTTGCAAAAATAAGCCTGACGTATTCTGCTACATCTGCGGTGAATACACCATTGTACCTAACAGGAATCAAGTCACAAGTTTCATAAAGTGTGCTTACCAATCTTATTTGGGTATTAATTATTATATTTTGTGAGAAGAATTTTTCAAAATCAAATTAGCAAAAAAACCTGACCTGATTGAGAAAAACAGATGTCATTTTGGGATTTAGCGGTGCAAAATGGTCCTAATTCAGTTGAAAAAACCTAGACAACTTGCAGAAACCATTTTTTTGTAACCCAGTGTTATCAATGCAGATAAAAAAATAATATATGCTCGGTCTCCACTGACACTGGTCCATATGAATCTGAAGGACTAGGATTTTATAAAAGCATCGATGCAACATGAGTACAGATACACTTTTGGTTTACAGATCAGTTTTATGAAGGCATCTGTGTGTGATTGATCAACTGAATGAATGAGTGTCCCAGAAGAACAGGTTCTGCTGCAACATTAATCTGACATTGGACATCAACAGTCCAGTCATGTTGGACCCCCACACAGGTTGATTTACACATCAGGACACACATGCCTTTATCAGGTTTTTGAGTTCATGTATTAGCAGTGCACTTCCTGGAACAGAACTTCTTACTTCTAATTCTTCTTGGAAACGCTGTGTTTACCACAAAATGTGAATTCTCGGTGGGTTAATTCAATCTGTCTGTCAGTAACTTCCCTCTAAAAATAAGGAAGCTCATCTTCCTTATTTTTGCACATTCTCATGTATGTGAAACACCAGGTTGTATGAAACTCGTATGATGGATTTGTTCCATAAATAAATAAATAAAAACACAAACAAACAAACAAACAAATAAATAAATAAATAATAAGTAAGTAAGTAAGTAAGTAAATAAATAAATAAATAGTATTTGATCAAAACGTGTTCATCCTACATCAAATGACATCTGACACACCATACTACCACATTTTAGTAAATTACTTAGAGCAAAAACTTTAAAATTTTTTACCAATTCAAATAATTTCATTAAAAACAAAAACTAAACTAAAAACAAACAAAGCAAACATACCAGCATGAAGAGGCGCTGCTGTGGCTTGTGTCTGTCTGTGGTTGAACCGTGCTGAACCGTGGATTACAAAACTGCACCCACACAACAGGAAGTGTGAAGGAACAAGAAGTGAACAGCAGGGGCTGGGTCACAAAACAAGCCAGATGTTAAAAATACAAGACATGTCACACCTCATGAGTCAGACCAGTTTCAATTTGGGTGTAAAATACCAAATAAATAGAGGATATGCACGTGACGTCACCGCTAGTCAGGTTTATTTCTACAGCACATTTCCTGTACAAGACAATTCAAAGTGCTTTGCATAAAACATTAAAAGCATTACAGCATGGAAGCAATAAAACGTATAGGCAAGGTTCAAGGTTAATTTATTTGTACCTGTGGGTAGATTTGTTGTGCAGTCGAGGTGATTGTTTAGGTATTACAACAAGACACACACTGAACATGTAAGACAGGTACTTGATCGACCTTCCAGACAGAACAAAAAGTGCTCAGTGTTCCACCATTCAACAGCATAGCAGCATGGATAAGTAAAAGAATAAAATACATAAAGAAGATCAAATACAGGGTGGTGAAGCAAAATTTACAATATTTTGAGGCAGGGATTGAAAGACAGTGTATGACCAATTAGTTTATTGAAAGTCATGAGAATTTATTTGCCACAAGAAAATGCACATAATAGAAAATGTTTTTATTCTATGTGTCCTCCTTCTTTCTCAATAACTGCCTTCACACGCTTCCTGAAACTTGTGCAAGTGTTCCTCAAATATTCGGGTGACAACTTCTCCCATTCTTCTTTAATAGTATCTTCCAGACTTTCTCGTAATAGTTTTGCTCATAGTCATTCTCTTCTTTCCATTATAAACAGTCTTTATGGACACTCCAACTATTTTTGAAATCTCCTTTGGTGTGACGAGTGCATTCAGCAAATCACACACTCTTTGACGTTTGCTTTCCTGATTACTCATATGGGCAAAAGTTTCTGAAAAGGTATGGATAATAGTGTTAGGTATGATTATCACATCAATATATGTTTGGTTTCAAAACAATTGACGTAGTGCCTGCTGAGAAAAACAATTAAATGTTCATTGTAAATTTTGCTTCCCCACCCTGTAAATAAAAACAAGATGCAATAAAACACAATAAAAACCAGAGAAGATGAAAACAGTCTGGGATAAAAACCAGAATAAGAACATAAAATTTAAAAATTTAAAGTCACAATAATAACAAATACAGCAAAGAAATAGAATAAATAACTAAAATAGGTAAATAAAGTGCAATGTCGCTATTTCTTATTGAGCTCAGTGACGGCGACAGGAACAAAGCTGTGTTTATAAACGCTGTGTCCTGCACCTTGGGACTAAAAACCTCCATCCAGAGGAAAGGAGCTGAAATTCACATCATAAAGGATGGGAGTCATTATTAAGAACTGATGAAATCATTCTCTGTACCTGTTTAGTGTACAGGGAGGCGGGACAAGACTGGGACTCACCAATCAGGCGACTGGACCATCTGACTATTTGATTCAGTAAGTTTCTCCCTGTAAGAGGAAAAAAAGGCATGAGGAAAACAAACAAACAAACAAAAAAATCAGATATCAGATTAGATAAAATAAATAAAACAGACAAGCGGATAAAGCAGATAAAAACCTCTAGCTTAAAAGGAACAGTGCAGATCTGAACTGATGAATATAAACTTTATTCAAATGCAGCTGAGAACAGGTGGGTCTTTAACCCTTTCATGTATACTGGTCACTACAGTGGACAGTATTCTACAGCTGTTTTCTTGTATATTCATAGATTTTGTTGTTCTTTTCGTTGTTGTTTTTTTTACACATAGCTTTATTAAAGTTTTAAGACACTACATATCTTTTCTGACATGAATTGGTAACATTATGTAGATCTCTCCTGAGCAAAAACCTCCAGAATCACAAGCCCTCCCCATAGTTTTCATACAATTTATCAGTAAATACATGTTTCTGTGCGTCAAAAATTAAACGTGTGGTATCCAGCTGAGTGGACATGTTTGCAACTTCATGAAAAATAGGCTCATAAGAATTTTTTTTTTTTTTTTTTTTTTTTTTTTTTTTTAATGTATTTCTTTTTATTATTACCTCCACCAAGGAGGTTATGTTTTTGCCAGGGTTTGTTTGTTTGTCTGTCTGTCTGTTTGTTTGTTTGTTTGTCTGTCCGTTAGTGTGCAACATAACTCAAAAAGTTATGGACAGATTTGGATGAAATTTTCAGGGTTTGTTGGAAATGGGATACGGAAGAAATGATTAAATTTTGGTGGTGATCGGGGGTGGGGGGGCCCACGGGGGGGGCCACTGATCAGCCTTGGCTCAGGTCTGCGCTCTCCGAGTGCTTCTAGTTTATTTTTCAGAAGAACATTTTCAATCGCATTTTTTTTTTCATGCCTAAAGAAGAATAAAAACACTCAGGAAAAAAATTTGATTAAGGTTCTCATAATTTGTGCATGAAAGGGTTAACCTGGATTTAAATAAACTAAGTGTTTCAGCTGATCTGAGGCTTTCTGGAAGTTTGTTCTAGATATGTGGAGCATAGAAGCTGAACGCAGCTTCTCCGTGTCTGGTTCTGACTCTGGGAACTGACACTAGCGGAAGTCACCGCCGTTCTACCCACTGAGTGGCAGAATGAGGGAGATGAGTGACAGCGTTGGCTTCAATACTGTCTAAACTGAGGAAGAATGACCAGTGTAATGACTGGTTTAAGACAGAGCTAATCTTCAACCTTCAATATAACGTCAAAACTCCGAACCCACTGATGTCCGTACCTGTGTGACTGCAGAAGACGGTCTGTGGTCACATGAAGTCAAATTAACATTGAACCAATCATTAAAGGAACATTTACTGAATAAAATAGGCTTAAGTTAGTGAGCAAATATTACGTTGAATGAAACATTTTTTATCATTTTATTGTTGGAACTTTAAACTTTTGTTCTGTAGATATTCTTTTCTTTTTTTGTAAAATAGCAAGTAGATTTTAATAGTGGATGTATAAGAAAATTATACATTCCACTCAGTGTGATTGATTTGTTTTTGTTTCTGTAAAAATGGTTTGTGTGTGCTGCATCCCTTTATTCTTTTTTATTGAAATGCATTCAAACATGGTCAAAATGAAGAGCTGTTGTGAGACTGATAGTATGAACAGGTTTGAAAAGCAGTGGGAGCTATCGTTTTACAGACACCGAAAGACAAAGAAAAGAGAAGTAGGTGGATCCACAAATCCAGGAAACCAAACCTAGATCTGTGGATCCTGTTTGGTGTCAGCTAACATTAATTTATGCTGTATTTTTGGTCAAATCAGACCTTAAATGACATATTGTTTTGGCTAACGTTACTTCTTAGTGCAGCTCTTGGTTTCATGATCAGATCTTTCCTGGTTTTTGTCTTCATTTTGTGATTCTGAACCTTGTGCTCCTACATGATTAGTAAAGTAACGGAAACTGAGGCTAACCCAGTTTTTCAAATACTGGGGAACTGGAGAATAAAGCTACGACGGAGTATTAGGGCCACATGAGAAAATAAAAACACTTGTCACTACGAGTATAAAGTCACAAAATATCGATATAAAACCCGTAATTTAATGATAATAAAGTCGAATACAAAAAGAATCACAATGTTATGAGAATAAAGTCGTAGTTATAAAAAACCTCATAATTTAACAAAATGTCATTTGTTTATGAGATTAAAGTCGTCAATAAAGCCATAATATTGCAAGAATAATGTCATAATTTAAAAACAGGTGGGAAAAATATCATAATTTACAAGAATAAAGTCGTACCCTGCTGGTCCACAGCAGTAGTATCTGTGCTTCTAAAAGTGGAGATGCAGACGCAGGGGTGTAGAACTGCATAGGGACTAGGGATGGGAAGATTATCCGATACGCATCGATACGCCGACGCACGTGTGCACGATCCGAGTGCACCGATAGACAAGCTGTGAGTGAATGAAAAGTTTGGAATGATATTGCGAGATGCATTGGTTATTGAATGTTTGTATCGATAAACATTTTGGTCCGTTCAATAGAATATATTTTTACTTGCATTTAAAAGTGTTACTGTTTATTTGGGTAAAGTTTTTCTTTCCTTCAGACCCACGTTAACGTGCGTCGCAGATTTGTGGATGTGTACACTGCACACTAACAGTGGGGGGGGGGCTTATTTCAGAAAAATTTTCAGATTCAACTTTAGCCCTGATTTTCTGATGCTACAAGATATTCTAAGCACTCCTGTGTAATTTTTCTGAAATTTTCATCCAAACCCCCCACCCACCCCGAAAATTACTTTTTCAAACCCTGAAAACATGGGTTTTTTGGCAACTTTCAAACCTTCTTTACTTTTGATAAAGTACAATGTAGCAATCTGCTCATGCTGGGCCTTAAATGTTTTTTTGTGAGACATGTCATGTCTTCAGAGTGCTTTGCACCACAAAAGGTGTAGAGTCAAGGTCAAATTATAGGTCAAAGGTCACCCAAATGGTCAAAAATGCATATTTGGAATGAAGCTGTTAATGTGGGTTCTTCCAAATGTTGGGCTCAGGTTCTCTCCTCAGAACACATCTACTTACCACAAACAACTGACACTCAATAAGACACATTCAGCACAACTATTTACTCATGTATTGTCCATATAGACATGTCAAAAAGAACAAGTTTAGTAGTTTCACATGACTATGACATTTACATGTATATGTCCTGTTGTGGGCGACACGGTGGTGCAGTGGATAGACCTGGTGCCTCACAGACAGAAGGTCCTGGGTTCAATTCTAACACCATTCGATGGGGGTGGGACCTTTCTGTGTGGAGTTTGCATGTTCTCCCTGTGTCTGAGTGGGTTCTCTCCAGGTACTCTGGCTCCTCCCACTATCCAAAGACATGCACCGATAGGTTAATTGGTTAACCTAAATCACCCATAGGTGTGAATGTGACAGTGATTGTTTGTCTCTATATGTTCAGTCTGTGATGAACTGGTCACATGTCCAGGGTGAACCCCGCCTTCACCCATAAGTAGCTGTGATGGGCTCCAAGTGACCTAGTGAAGATAAAGTGGGTTCAGAAAATGAATGAATGAATGAATGAAGTGTTAGTGATTCCCGCCAAAATGTGTGCTAGTGTTTACCACCACACAAATGGCGGCAAATTCAAATGGAATGTACATGTTGCAATATTTAGTTTCTAATGTGTCTTTAAAGGGCCAGAGGCCTTGGGAGATCCCACCAGGAAACCAGAGGGAAGAGAACTGAGGACAGATTTGATAAATGTCAGAATGGTATGAATTTTTGAAAAAAACTAGGCATTTTGGTGACCTTTAACCTCCAACATGATCTTGACATTAGACTTTTCATAGTACAAAGTACTCTTACGATACAATATGGCACTGACAAGATCATTAAATGGCCCATCATGAACATATTTATAGACTGCACTGGACAAAAGAGTGGAGAAGCTGTGAAAGTTGCAATTTTCAGAGTTAAAAAAGTAATTTTCGGGGTAGGGGGGGTTTTTGGATGAAAATTTCAAAAAAAATTACATGGGGTGCTTAGAACATCTCTGTTTATGTTCCTGTCTTGTGAGGATGTGATATTGTAATGTTCTGTTTTTTTTCCGATAATGTCTTGTATTGTTCTGTTTTGTTCTATAATGTTCTGTATTGTTCTGTATTGGTGTAGTGCAGGGGTGTCAAACTCATTTTCTTTCGGGGGCCGCATACAGCTAAATTTAATCTGAAGTGGGCCGGACCAGTAAAATAATAGCATGATAACCAATAAACTCCAAATTGTTTTAGTGCAAAAAACAACATTCAGTTATGCCAGTATTGACATTTACAAACTATCCAAACAAAAAGGATGTGAATAACCTGAAAAAAATGGAATTTGTTAAGAAATATAAGTACAGTTTTATCAATATTAGGCCTCGACTTATCATTTATACATATGCATTACAGATCAGATCTACAAAAGCACAAAACATTTAATAACAGGCAAAATATTGTTAAAATTGCACTTAATTTTCTTTGGAATTTTAAAAGCAATGCTTCTTCCATCCCCTTTTCAAACCATGTGTTGTCCAGCTGTCGTCTGTTAAGTGTATAAATGTGGTAGCAGGTTTGAAATAAAACATGTGAAATGAAATGAAATGATGATTGCAAATGTAAAAAAAACATCATCTTTCAGGAGTGCTTCCTTGGAGTACTTCAGTGTCCCCACCAGTGTCAGACTCAAACCTACTCTTTTGTGCAGAAGTGTTGAGTCAAGTTAAGACACAAAGGGTGATTATTGAGCCCACACAGACATAATAGTATTTTTCACTAAATAAAAACATATTCATAACTTTTAACCCTTAGTTACTTACTTGGTTTTCATGCGCAAACTTCAGAGTACGGTGACAAACAAACTGTAAACTGAAGCTTTACTCAAACTTAGAACTGAAACCTCTGCTGCATCTGTTCATGTCTTCTCTTCTGGCCTCTTATGCTGCACACACCCATGGTCTAGGCTCCGCCCCTTAAAGGTCCAGCATGACAGTCTGTCGGCAGCCTGTTCTGCAGTAGTAGCAGTACTAGTAGTAGTACTAGTAATACTAGTAGTAGTAGCAGCAGCAGTACTAGTGTTAGCAGTAGCAGTATTCGTAGTAGTAGTAGTAGTAGTAGTAGTAGTAGCAGTATTAGCAGTAGTAGTATCAGTTTAGGGTTTGGGTTAGGAATGGGGGTTTTAACCATGATCGCCCCGTTGAGGATCACAGTATTTTTTTTAAAAATGTGTACTGTTATGTGTGTTTGTCATGGGAGGACCCCAGGAAGAGGAGCTGATGTCCTGCATCAGCTAATTGGGATCCTAATCAATAAATCAATCAATTACTCTGAGCTTTTATCAACCTCTGCATGATCAGTCCATTTAAATCTAGGAAAATACATCATTATCCCAAAAAACCCTAAATACAGAGCACAATGTTATAATAAATGGCAATAAATCACTTAATAAAAGTTAAGATAACGAGAAAATTCATAATTTTGGAAACAAAGATAACAATTTAAACCAAACTAACCAATGCAATGATATTAATTCCATAATATAAAACTATATTCTGACATTAGTCATTATTGTTTTGTATCCCAGACCCCTGTTAGAAAAGAAACACCTGAATTCAACGTGTCCACATAGTGTAGATTAAATAAACAGTTATAGAAGACACAGGATAAACACTCACTGAGCGTGTGCAGACAGAGCTGAAGTCTAACTTTGGATTTAATTCACTCTGCAGAACCGGAAGGTTCAGTTTTCTGCTGCTTTGTAAAACTATCATTTAGAGGTTGAATAAAAAGAAGAGCAGTTGTTTGTGGTTTGGATCCACTTTGGTTATTTCCAGACGATTGTTGGAACAAACATGATGAAGGGAGGTAGTTTCACACAGAGCTTCATAAATGGACAAGTACAGATGCATGTTTGATCTGTCACACAAACACAAACCCAGCTCTTCATATAAAAGCAGCGGTGGATTGAATCTAATCTGAAACACGAGGCCACAGTCGCTCTTTTTACTACCGTCTTTTACCTTCAAACACCTACAAGGATGTTTTTGGCGGCGCTTGGGTTACCGACCAAAGTTCCATTTGTGATTTTGTTTTGTCTGAAAATAGATGCCTTTTTAAAAGAAAAAAAGTAAAAAGTAAAAGTTACAAAAATTTTTTTGTTGTGACTGAATACATTTTCGTCCATGTTTAACCCTTAGATGCATAAGTGGGTCAAAATGACCTGGTGAGGTGGTTTTCTTGTAATATTAACCCTATAACACCAAACGTATCATATTTGATACATGAGTTTTGAAGCCCTCTACATCAGGGGTGTCAAACTCATTTTAGTTCAGGGGTCACACACAGCCTAATATGATCTAAAGTGGGCTGGACCGTAAAATAATTTTTGAGTGAAAAAAGTAAAATTCCGTGATGAAAATGTTTACATCTACGAATTGTACTTGAACATAACATGAATAAATACGAACGACCTGAAAATACTTAAGGAAAATAAATGCAGTGTTAACAATATTACGCCTTAGTTTATTATTTATCTATATGAATCACAGCTTAGAGATCACAGTGGATCTACAAATACACAAAACATTAAATAACAGACAGAATATTATTAAAATTCCACATACTCTATTAAGACATTTAAGGTTGTTCATATTTTTTTAATAAAAGCTAGTCTGTAAATGAAAACATTTGTGTAATTTTACTCTTTCTACTGTAACACAGAGAAAAAATGACAGTTTTCATTATTTATAGGTTATTATGGTAGTATTTTACTGGTCTGATCATTTTTAGATTGAACTGACCTAAAATGATCAACATCCTTGATTGTTAATATCTTCAGTGTAATTTTTGTATTTCACCAATTCATCCCAGGAGCCGGATTGAACCCTTTGGTGGGCCGCATGTTTGACACCTGTGCTCTACATGATCAGTGTAATTTTTTTTTTTCTTGAAAAACCTGACGTATATCTAAAGGTTAATATGAGGAAAGTTATTTATTAGTTCAGAGCATGAAACTCTGTTTGAATTGATGTGTAATTACGTTCACTACTTGCTCTGAATTACAAACGACAGATTTATGATGCGACTGAAACACTCCAAATCTACTCTTTGCCCAGTGTTGGGCAAGCGACGCTAGTAACTTACTACAATTTTCAGTAGCTTAGCGGTAACGTCACTATTTCCTGAATCAAGTAACGTTTCAGTAGCTTAACTCTTTTATTAATCAAGTAGCATGGTAACGACCACAGATGCTATTTTTACATGGTTTAACGCTGTGGAGAAGCAGTTTTAGACTAGGAAATGTAATTATATAATCCACAACACAAGCACTTGTGATTTTTCGGAACGGGGCACACACACTGTCTGGCTACACAGGACTCACTATTAACTCACTATTATTAAGGCGTTTCACTCGGAGTGGGCGTGTCTTACTGGAACGTCGTGCACATTCTTGGAAGCGCCGTGCCCGCGCTTGTGGACTGTACAGTAGCGATGGGACTTTTGGTTCTTTGAAGGGAGTCGTTCAATCAGGAGCCGTTCACTGAAAAGAGCCGTTCAAAAGACTGGCTCTTTTATGTTTTCTGCATTATTTTGAAACACCAGTGTTTTAATGACTAAATAGGCTACATGTGATGATTGACATTACATTTTAAAGGTGTTTAATTGGTGCGGCAGTAAATATTATATTACCGTAAAAAAGAATAGTTAGTTCAAATGTGTGGGCTAAATACATGACATGAGAGGTGACATTAGGCAAATGCTGGAATTTGACCAAAAACATGACGGTACATTATGTGGACTAGTCTGTAGCCTAAAAATGAAGAAGAAAATAAAACATTTTCTTGTGAAATAACATTTTATTCTCCTCAAAACAAGAACAATAAATGTGTGTAAACATATGGAAAAAAATTGCACAAAACACAACAGTGATTAATCCCTGCAATTACAGTACTTAAATACCTAACAAACTGTAGTGCAAATAAAATACTTGAAGTAACATTGCAAAATACCTGATATCTCGAATGTAAATCTCAAAATGATACCACATCAGGAGTTCTCTCACTTCTACTCTGTATATAAAGCCAGTGCCTCCCCAGTGACCCTAAATTGACAGACAATCGGACACTCCCTCCTTAAAAAAAAAAAAAAAAGAATGGCTCTTTACAAAGACTCGGTTCCCATCGTTCATTTCAAAGAGCCGTTCAAAAGATTCGATTCATTCTTGAATGTCACATCACTACCGCATAACAAAATTTGGGCAGTGATGGAGCTTTTCCCCACTTCCTGTTCCCTGACATCCTCCCGCATCATTGCTAGCGGTTACCAGTGAACAGACAGTGGATAGGGTATGTGGACCAGGAGCATCGTGTGGAGCTGAGTTTCCATGGTGGAGTTGGAAATGAGACCCACATCGCACACCTGGTCTCACCTGGAGCACCTGTCGGATGATAGTGTCCACTTTACTGCAGACGGAACTGGTGTTGTGCAGAACATCGGATGGTTGTTGGCTGAGGTGTGTGGATGATGATCACCACAGAGGCTCTTTTCAGAGCCGCCAAACCCACAGTAAAGAGCACTACAGCTGGATTCACTCTGAAAAATAACTGAGATTTTTGCTAAATAAACTCAACCAGACTGTTCAATGTGGCAATATTTTTTTCCAAATAAAAATAGGAAATGCACAATTATCTTACAACTATGACAATAAAGTTACTTTTTTTAGAACAACTTATTTGGTTCCACAGATGAACATGTGACCAGTATCAGTGGGTCAGTGAGTCCGTTTCCACTGGACATCTGAGAACATTAAAGTCCAAACTGGTCCAAAACACAAACCTGTGTGTCCATGTGTCTTTTCCAGTCCAGTCCTTGTCCATTGTCCAAACCTAAACTCTGTCTGGTCTAGTGACAGATCACCATGGCAATAGATTGGTTTGGTGTCCGTCCCTAAAATGAGTCCAGGGTGCTCCAACACTAAAACATTAGTTCCACCTGATACATGTTCTAACCTGAAGAACCCCCCCCCCCCCCCCCCCCCCCCCAAAAAAAAAAAAACACCCAAGACTGATCCCATGACCCCCCTGAAAGACTTCACACCCCCCAGTTTGACAAACACTGCACTAAAGGAACCAGTTTGTCAGTGGTGTAGTGGTCCTGGAGAAGTGGGTATACTCTCAATTTTTGCTTTTTTTTTTTTTTTTTTTTAAACACCCTATTTTAGAAACAGTGACATGTTAGACGACTATATTTAGTTTACTCAAAATCCTTCAGTAGTATTTGCTCACTATTATAAAATGATTCTGACTTAATCAGGAGCAGTTTGTAGGTTTTACTGATCAAACACAAGGAAGCAGCTTGAATGTAAATGTATTCAACAGTTATTTTTCAACATTTGTTCAAATAAAATTCTTAAATCTGAAGCTGACAGTGCATCCTTGTTCATATTTTACCTTAAATAAATCATTCTCTTCCACACATCAAAACCAATCAGATAAACTCAAAAGTGCACTGTCCACGACGTACACGATGCATAGGGATGGGAATCGTTAAGAATTTAACGATTCTGATTCCATTATCGATTTTACTTATCGACCTGATTCCTTGTTGATTCTCTTATCGATTCTCATTGGGTGAGGGAATACAAGAGTACAAACAGGTGTGTTTGCATTAACTGTCTTTTATATTTCCATCTCTGCACAGAAAATATAACATATACAGTATGTACAAATAATAAGAACAGACGATGTTGGGCCCTGTTTTCCACTACGTGGAACCGGTTCGACTCGGCTCGTCTCCCGTTGTTGTGCACCTCATTTCCTTTCCCCTACCTTCAGAAACTTGTATTTGAGGGGCAGAACGTTTGCTGCCCACAACGGAACCAGAACTGGGCCCGGCGTTCACTCTACTGCTACATTCACAAGCGTTGCTAAGTAGCGTATTAAATATGTGACATTCCTGTAAATGAGTCACATGCTGTGGACAAATGTTTGAGCAGATTGGAGGGATTCCGCCCTTTTGAAGACATGGAAGCTTTGACAGTGTTAAAAGTAAGTGGACCTGGTGTCGTCTGTTTAGACCGTTTCTGTCTCAGCGCCATGTTGGCTACGTTCTGACCAAAACAATGCAGCATGCGCGTGACGTCATCGCGCATGTGCAACAAAGGCGGAATCGATAAGCAGAACTGTTAAGCAGGCAGGCAAACGATTCCAAGGAATCGAGCTACTGGGAACCGGTTCTCAAAAAGAACCAGTTCTCGATTCCCATCTCTAACTATGTGTTCGACGCAGGACGTAGACCCCACCCCTGGGTGAAACACCTGGTTTTTAGTGAGTCCCCTGCCTGCCCAGCCATCCAAACATTCTGTTTACTGCCCTCCGCTTCCATGTGACTTTGAACTCCAACTGGACCGTACTGAGCATCGTTAATTACATCCTGGTCTGCAGATGTCAGTAACTGGCCGGTAATTTTTGGTCTATAATTACAGTTACTCTGGCATATTGATAGCCCAATGGAAATGACTTTACATGTATTTGTTAATTTAAACATGTAGTTTCTTATGTTTATTGCCATGTAAGTTGGCACAGCTTAAAATAGCTTCACATGTAGTGAGTTACTTCTGCGGTGTTTGTGTAACTTCACTTCCTACATTTGACTGGGTGGTGGCTTCTGTGTAGTGAAGCGTCATTCATGGCAGAGGAACTGGTGGCTTAGCTCACTACATTTTCCAAGTAGCTTGCTCAACACTGTCTTTACCTCACTTTTTACAGTGTATTGACAGAATTAACAGCACATTTAAAACCTTTCCTCCTGCAGTTGCTGAGAATTAACTCAACTACACTTTGCATTTTTGTTTAACCCTGTAAAGCCTGAACCATTAAATCATTGACAAAAAATTCCAGTTCTTTGAAACTGGAGCTTTTACTGGTCCTTCTGAACAACCAAACAATTTTTTTCAAATATCAATTTCCATGTATGAGTTTCAATTTTGTATCATATTTGATACATTGGGTCTCAATGCTCAAATATTATTATTTTTGAACCAACAAAAACATAATAGAACACAAACATGTCTAAAAAATTGGTAATTCTTTTTCAAAATGGTCCCAGTTCTTCCTCATTAATGACAGTCTTGTAGTGTCACTGAAAAGGCCTCTGGTGAATGAACTCCTCCCCCTAGTGGATTATCTGTGTATTGCATGTATCTAATACATCAGGTTCTTCAAGAAAAAAAATATCACACTGATCATGTAGAGGGCTTCAAAACTCATGGATCAAATATGATACGTTTGGCGTTATAGGGTTAAAAACATAAATGTTGCCTCTAAAGCAAGGTTATTATCGTTAACGAAAACTAACAAAATGACAAAAACTAGAATTGAAAAAACATTTTTGTTAACTGAAATAAATAAAAACTATAATTAAAAGAAAAAAAAACGATAACTGAAACTGTATTGTGTGTTTACAAAACTAACTAAAATGTATAAAAATTATGAATAAAATTCCCTTAGTTTTCGTCTTCGTCAATGTCAGATTGATACGAAATCGATTTATTTTGCTCTAGCAATTTCAGCTAGCGGCACCATACGGTACTTTATGGTCCGGCACTTCTTGTCACTTGTGGTTTAGAGTCGTCTTCTCGTCTTTACTCTACCTGGAAACATGGAGACTA
Organism: Sphaeramia orbicularis; assembly: GCF_902148855.1. Classification (NCBI taxonomy): domain Eukaryota; kingdom Metazoa; phylum Chordata; class Actinopteri; order Kurtiformes; family Apogonidae; genus Sphaeramia; species Sphaeramia orbicularis. The sequence goes on from NC_043968.1 coordinate 79,503,099, forward strand.
AAGTTGGGAAAAGCAGCAGAGTCCTGTCTGGGATTTATTTGAATACGACAGAGAAGAAGAGAAAAGATACGACAAAACTAAAATTAATACTGAAACTAAACTAAAGCTAAGCATTTAGAAAAAAATGAAAACTAATAAAAACTAGCAAACCTGCTCTAAAAATGAATTAAAACTAACTGAATTAGACAAAAAAAAAAGTCAAAACTAAATAAAACTAAACTATAGTGAAAAATCCTAAACTATTAGAACCTTGCTCTAAAGACAGTGGCTTCGTCGTGTTCCACACATCACACATGAATCCATCTGAACCTGCAGATGGGATGGATTCCTTCTCATATGAGGAAATTATTCTGAAGGAAACAGCATGGGATCAAATGTGGGAAAAGAAGCGTACAAATAATAAGAATTTTGAAGAAGATGAGTGTTTTAAGATGCAAAAGAGCAGACTTGTGCTGCTGTCGCACCCTGTGTTGGGACTAACGCGTTATTAAGTAACACGTTACAGTAACTATGTTAATTTTGTGGTAACGAGCACTGTAACTAATTAGTTTGTCAAAATCAGGAACGCGTTTATCATTACTGCGATTTAAACTGGCTCGTTAGTCGTTACTTGGCGTGCATAACTCAGGACTACAGTGAAGCACATGTGACACAGTGACGTGCAAGTGAATGAATGAAAACAACCACGGTGCCAGTCGATGAAAGTCCAGGTGTGGGATTTCTCTTGTGGAAATATGCACGTTATTTTTCCTTTCTGTTGGTAAAAGACAAGAGGAATATTGTGGTGACCTGTAATCTGTGTGGAGGTTCGAAAACTCTACTCACATCAAAGACGAGCAATTCTAATCTGATGAAACATCTTCAGAAACAACACACATCCACCAAACTAGTTGAAAAAGACCCTGAAGGTCACACAGCTGATGCTAAAGGAGGGAGCACTCCAGTTAAACAACAAAAGCTTGATTTTACAAAGTCTGTTGCACAGTCTATCACCCAGACAGACACAGCTGCACACAGGGGCGTATGGAATTATATTTGTGCCAGTTTCTTGAGCGAGCAATGATAGGTTCTGAGCACACAATTAGAGATTTTGAGCACATAAAAATATATTTTGCGAGCACATCAATTATATTTCAAAAAGAAATTATGCTTGAGCAAACAAAAATCGATATTGTGCTCCATAAATGCGTTTGCATGTTAGTTTTACTCATAACGTTCTCTCACAAATTCTTTCCATGGCGCACAAACAGACCGCTGCGCTCGCTCGCTTTCCCCTTCCCTCTCTCGCTCAACCTCCCTCTCCCTGTGCGCTCAGGTTGTCGTGTCCGCACGCTCAACTTGACACACACGTTACAATTGTGCCACAAAACCAACCAATCGGAGAGCTTGTACACTCTGATTGGCTGTTTGCTCTCCAATTAGCTCGCTAGTTACATTTACCCGAAAAAAAAGCGCTCGATGAGACAGACACGGACCGGAAGAGGAGGAAATGATTCTACACAAACTTCGGTCAGTATTTATTATTATTATGATTATTGTCTCAGGTAAATGTAACTAGTGAGCTAATTGGAGAGCGAACAGCCAATCAGAGTGTACAAGCTCTCCGATTGGTTGGTTTTGTGGCACAATTGTAACGTGTGTCAAGTTGAGCGTGCGGACACGACAACCTGAGCGCGCAGGGAGAGGGAGGTTGAGCGAGAGAGGGAAGGAGAAAGTGAGCGAGCGCAGCGGTCTGTTTGTGGCCATGGAAAGAATTTGTGAGAGAACATTATGAGTAAAACTGACATGCAAACGCATTTATGGAGCACAATATCGATTTTTGTTTGCTCAAGCATAATTTCTTTTTGAAATATAATTGATGTGCTCGCAAAATATATTTTTATGTGCTCAAAATCTCTAATTGTGTGCTCAGAATCTATCATTGCTCGCTCAAGAAACTGGCACAAATATAATTCCATACACTTTAAAAGGGTCATGGAATCCACCTTGTGAAGAAGATTAACCTTCTTCTTCTTCTTCGATTTTTAGTGGCAGTTGGTGAACCTTGCAAGCACAACTCACGTAAACTCACGTGAGGTACAAGAACGAGCAAAGCCGAACGCAGCCGGAATGAGGGAGCCTGTGAGCCTGAGCCCAGGGCAGCTGAGCCCAGGTACGTAAACTCTGGTTTTACAGACAAATCCCGCTGCGCATTTGTGGATCTGTCACGGCAGAAGTGTAGCAAAATTCACGTGTGTAAAGAGAGCCGATCGAGAAGCCGCTTGACTTGTAACCAATGATTTGTCTGTATTTCTGGGTCTTGTAGTGAAAATACTTTGACTTTTCAAATCTGATTACACACACACAAGTTGTTTTACACATTTGCAGATTGTTGTGCAGACACACAAATCTCATCGCGCATTTACAGATTCATTTACACATTTGCAAATCCGACTGCGCACAGACAGATTGAGATGCGGACACTCAACTCTCCACACGCATTTGCAAATAATATTGCTACAATAATGACCCCATAGTTTTTTTGTTTCTCCTGTAAAATTTGCCAAAAGTCACAAAGGAGGTTTTATCAGGAAGCCGACGATATACAGATATGCATTATAAACTTGTCAATTACTGAAGTTTTTTTTCTGACTATGACTGTTTGCTTGTTTGATCAGCTCGACATGACGTGAAAATTATGATCGCAAATGCAAAAAAAAAAAAAAAAAAAAAAAAAAAAAAAAAATCAACTTTCAGGAGTGCTGCCTTGGAGTACTTTTGTGTCCACACCAATGTAAATAAGTAAAGCTTTATTTATATAGCACTTTTTAAAACAACATGTTACAAAGTGCTTCACATAAAGGGGAGATACATCAAATCAAATCAAATCAAATTTTAAGCCAATTTAAAGAAACCCAACAGAATCCTCCAGGAGCAAACTCTGGTGACAGTGGAAGGAAAAACTTCCCTTTAACAGCAGAAACCTGGAGCAGACCCAGACTCCTGGAGGATGGACGTCTGCCTTGGCCAGTTGGAGTTAAAGAGAGAGAGTAAAGGAGGAGAAAAGAGAGAGCGATAGAGATAGAGAGAGACTGGGGGAGAGGGGGGAGGTAGGGGGAGACACATGCACAGATAACTGAACTAGAACATGTATAGAACAGTATAATAAACACAATGTCAGAATCAGACCTACTCCCTTGGCTACACAGACTGATCAGCAGGTATGTTGTGATCACATTTGACAGTTTTATCCAGCACTGTGACACAAAACCCCCAAAATAACGCGTGTGCATTTATAGAGGGTTGGAAACAATAGAAATAAATCAAAACAGAAGGATAAAATAAATGAGAGGAAAACAGACATGATCAGTTTTAATTTATTTTCATTCATTTCATCCTTCACTTGCACTCACACTACTACACTGCCGTTGCATGTTCAGACCATTAGGTGGCGCACTGCACTTACAGTAGGATAGGACTTACATGTAAACAAACCAGAGGACTGGACACCTCCCTGGCTGTCCAGTTAGGGAGGCAAAATATTAATAAGAGAATTGAGAGAAAAAAAAAAGTTACTTTCCCTAATAACTAGTTACCTTGAAAGTAATGAGTAACTTAACCCTTTCATGCACAGTGGTCACTCCAGTGGACAGTTCTTCTCCAGCTGTTCTCTTGTATATTCATGGGTTTTGTTCTTTTAGTTCCAGATTAGCCAACACAGTGAACACTTATGCACCATCCCATAATACACTGACATTCATACCACTACTGTAACTGCACTGTTTTTGATAAACCTGATCTGTACTGACATGTTTGAGTGTAAAGCAATTGCTAGTTATTATTAGACTGTAATTAACAGTTTTCTTAAACTTTTTTTTTTTTTTTTTGTGCATATTATCTCCATGAAGTGAGTAATAACTAGTATTATAGTATGACAATAAAATGTGAGAAAACATCAGATTGGCTGCATTAAAAAATGTATTCTGTAGTTTTCACAGTTAATCATTTTTTGACATTGTATTTTAAATACATGTTTCTTTGCATGTAGAAGCCAATAATGTAATAACGACCGATAATGTAATAAATTTGCCATTTTTAAACTATAATAGGCCAATAACGTAATAAAATTCTGAACCGATAACATAACTTTTGGTAAACTTCTGGTAAAAAAAAATCCTTGCAAATGTAATAACTGAGCTAATAATGTAATAATATATTAATATCACTATTTAAGTTTCATTTATTAGATATAACCGTGTTAAATTTCTCTCTCTCCCTCACTAAATAACCAGCCAATAATGTGATAAGCTATCATGTAATTGGCCAAAAGTTATTACGTTATCGGTTCAGAACTTTTATTACATTATTGGCCAGTTATTAAGTTATTGGCTTATTACATTATAAAAATGGCAAATTTATTACTTCATCGGCCGTTATTACAAATTAAACGCATGGCGTCCAGCTGAGTGGATGTTTTTGTTACTCCATTCAAAATCGGTTCATTAAAAAAATTCAATCTCATTGTTTTTTTTTTTATGCCTAAAGAGTAATAAAAACACTCAGTAAAAAAATCTTGACTAAGGTCCTCATAATTCATGCATCAAAGGGTTAAAGTAACTGAGTTACTTTTGATAGAAGTAACTAGTAACTGTAACTAAGTTACTAATTTAAAGTAACTTGCCCAACACTGGTTGCAACACACTGTGCGTTGTTGCGACAGCAGCATCTGCAGGAAGTCTGCCCTGTTCTGTTCATCGTGCGTCTGCTTTTGCATCTGTTCCAAAGGTCTGACATGAGGACAGGAGGTGTCAGGAAAACCCCACCTGCCACAGTTCAGCTGTAGGCTTTAAGGCTGCAGCCACTGTGTTCACTAGGACATGGTGACAGTGATGGATGGGTTCTGCTGCCCCCTGGTGTCGGTGCACGGAACTACCACAAGTGTTTAACCCATAAAGACCCAAACATCCACCACAGACCAAAACTATCTACTGATCTAAACTGTTTAACACCTGTCGATCCATTAATCCTATCAATACATGTAAATAATTGGTGTAAAATACAGTTCTTCATCTTTTCGTGGTCATCAGATATGACCCATTTGGACGTTCAGAAGCTCTGTAGTTACCATGGAAACACTGTCATCTACTATAACATTGATTCACCAGTAAAACCCATGGAGTTGGATCAATGATAATGGATGGAGATGCATTAACAAATAAAATTAACAAAAATATACAACCCCCCCCCACACACACACACACAAAATAAATATTATGACAAAATCAGCTAAAAATGGACCAAACTGAAGTAAAAAAGTAACAAAAATGAATAACAAATCAATTAAATAATCAGCAATATGAACAAAATAAGCCACAAACAAAGAAATTGAGGATTTTTTTTAAAAAGGTTAACAAAATGAACTAAAACAAGTAAAATAATGAATAAAATGAACAAAATGAATTAAAAAAAATTCACAAACATAGTAAGCAACGACAACATATGCCACAAAGCGAACAAAATTTAAGAAAAAATAATTTGTGTAAAATACAGTTCATCTTTTCATGGTCATCAGATATGACCCATTCGGTCATTCTGAGGCTCCGTAGTTACCATGGAAACACCGTCATCTTCTACAACATTGATTCCCCAGTAAAACCCGTGGAGTTGGATCAGTGACAGTGAATGGACACACTGGGTTTATATATTAAATAATAAATAAAATGAACAATAATTTTTTAAAAATTACAAAAATAACAAATAATGAAAAAAATTGTAAAAGATTAGACTGAAGTGAAGCAAAAAAGAATAAAAGAATCAAAACAAGAAGATAGCCAAATTAATTTAAAAAATGAATAATAAATCAGCATAATAAGGAACATGATCATTAGCTACAAACTGAACAAAAGAAAAATAACAGACAACAAAATGAACATAAATAGAATAAATGAAATTGAAAAAACTAACAAAAATGAATAAGAAAATCAAAAAAATAATAAATAACATGGACAAAATAAGCAAGAAAATGAAAAAGTCAACCTAATCAATAAAATGAACGAAATGAATTGAAAAAATTAACAAAAATAATAGACAAAATAGGCCAAATAAACAAAATTAAAAATAAATAAATAAAAATTTGGTGTAAAATACAGTTTTCATCTTTTCATGGTCATCAGATATGGTCCTTGTGGACGTTCAGAGGCTCCGTAGTTACCATGGAAACACCGTCATCCTCTACAACAGTGATTCCCCAGTAAAACCCATGGAGTTGGATCAATGACAGTGGATGGACACAGCTGTTTTACATTTACTTCTTGATATTTTTTCTTAAAACCTCATTTTTTCTTCAGTTTTCTCTGTTCTTATATAATAACCTTTGAATGAACAGTTTCCATGAACATCTAAGTTAAACGTAGGAAAATACATGATTTACAGAGAATGTACAACCCGTGAATATACAAGAGAACAGCTGTAGAATAGATGAACACCAGGCATGAAAGGGTTAAAAACATCCACATTAATAAACTGAACTGAATAAACTCACTCCAGCGGCTCGTCCACAGCTTTTACAGCTGAAAAACAAACCCCTGCAGTCCAAAGGTGTGTTGAAAGGCTTTATTTAGAAATCCAGAGGTGGACACTGCAAGACGACACAAACTATACAAAGTGCTGGAAAAGTCAGTGATGGTCGGGTGAAGAAGTGATGAGGAAAAACGACAATAAAACTGTGTTTAATCGACTCTTTAACCCTTTAGGAGCTGCAGTTATCCAAAAATATTACATTTTACATCCAGATTTCAAAAAGATGTATCGTGGAAGTGTTTAGAGATAAAGTCATTCTGTAAAGGAGAAAAATATTAGGTATGATGTAAAGTTTATGATGGGAGTAAATGAATTCATCTAATTTGCATATTGTGACATCACAGGGTGGCAGCCATATTGGATTGAACAACTTTTAGTAAAATTGAACTTTGAACATATCTACAGGGTGGGGAAGCAAAATTTACAATATTTTGAGGCTGGGATTGAAAGACAGTGTATGACCAGTTAGTTTATTGAAAGTCATGAGAATTTATTTGTCACAAGAAAACTGACATAATACAAAATGTTTTTATTCTATGTGTCCTCCTTCTTTCTCAATAACTGCCTTCACACGCTTCCTGAAACTTGCGCAAGTGTTCCTCAAATATTCGGGTGACAACTTCTCCCATTCTTCTTTAATAGTATCTTTAAGAAAGTCGACATTGCTGTGTGATGTTCTGTTGGTGCATGTTCTAAAATGCCCCAAATAGCAGAATCCAGAGGGTTTAGATCTGGGCTAGAAGGCGGCCATAAACATGATTCCCAAAAATTGCTAAAGTTGGATTTATTGCTGTTGTCAACAAGTGTTTCGGTGTTCTTGTGTAAGATTTTAACTTCAAATCATATTTTACTGCATTTCTAACGGTCTTGTTGTCTACCTCAAGTTCAATTGCCATTTTTCTCATGGATTTGGTTGGATCCTTTAGGATTTTGGATTTGAGAGCTTTAATAAAAGCTTTGGTACATTTTTTGTTGCTTCCTCCACTTCCAGACTTTCTGGTAATAGTTTTGCTCATAGTCATTCTCTTCTTTCCATTATAAACAGTCTTTATGGACACTCCAACTATTTTTGAAATCTCCTTTGGTGTGACGAGTGCATTCAGCAAATCACACACTCTTTGACGTTTGCTTTCCTGATTACTCATATGGGCAAAAGTTTCTGAAAAGGTATGGATAATAGTGTTAGGTATGATTATGACATCAATATATGTTTGGTTTCAAAACAATTGACGTAGTGCCTGCTGAGAAAAAACAACTAAATGTTCATTGTAAATTTTGCTTCCCCACCCTGTACATGCAAGTTTTCTGTTTTTGTTTTTTTGTCATTTTATCCTTAAAATAAATCAACTTAAGCGTTAGTAGAAAGTAAAATGCAGTAAGTTTTAGTATCTTTTTAGCCAAATCTGTCCTTATCTATCCAAACCAAAACTAAATCAACTTTACTTACTAACTAAACCAGCTCATCTAAACTGGATTTTCAAAACTGTGAATAGAAACTAAGGCTGGGACAGTTTTTTTTTTCTTTCCTTGTGTTTTTCCAGGTTTTGCTTTCAATAAAAAATGATTTATGACAAAATGAAAAATTATGAATGTGAATTGAAGTAATGAAAATGAGGATATAGTAGTGATTGGACTTTGTAGAGGAGTGAATAAAAACAGTAAATTATCATCAGAAAGGGGAAATTAAGAATCAATATACTATACTATATACTATGAACTGGATTTTCTTCTTCACTTTGAATTGAAACATGTCCTGAAATGGTATTAGAATTGAACGGACACATGTCCGCCATCTACTGGTGGGAGGTGGGAACTAGATTTTTGTAAGTATCTGGAGTTATTATGGTCTGTTTCATTCAGTTATGCTGGTTGTCGCAATATTGCAACTTTGGCACTTAAAGGGTTAAATTAAAAACACAGTAGTTGCTTCCAGAATCAAACAGGGAACTTGTTTCTCATTGACTCATAGGGAAGATTTTACTTTCTTTTCAATCAAATAACACTGGTCAACAACAAATTTATTGTTTAAGTTTTTTGAGCTGATTTAGGATCATTTTGGTGTGCTGAATCCAAAAATCACATTAATTTTGCTCAATCAGGTCAACTTTATGAACTATGCTACATATTGGCTTTCTAACATTTTTGCTTACATTTATGGGCATTTTCACATCATATGATACAAAATTCTTTTATATTTCTTGCAATAAATGAGTTCTGAAGATTTTACTTTTGCCAATTTATGATTAATGTTTTTTTTAATATTACAGGTGAATGAAATGGCTTCGACTAGAATATCTTGCAAAAATAAGCCTGACATATTCTGCTACATCTGCGGTGAATACACCATTGTACCTAACAGGAATCCTGTTCGAAAATGACTTTTTTTCTCTTCAAACCTATTTTGGGTGAGAACTATATAAAAAAAAATCAACTGATAAAGTCACAAAAATGTAATCAATTTTGTGAGAAGATCAAATTTTTCAAAATCAAATTAGCAAAAAAATCTGATCTGGTTGAGAAAAACAGATGTCATTTTTGGATTTAGTGGTGCAAAATGGTCCTAATTCAGTTGAAAAAATCTAGACAACTTGCAAAAAACATTTTTTTGTAACCCAGTGTAATCAATCGCACAAAGAAAAAACCTATTAATCCATATCTTGGATTTGTTTCACTTCTACAAACTGAAGCCGACAATGCAAAATGGAGAAATTTTTAGTTTGTTTTATGGCTCATGTTCATCAGTCACTGTAATTTCACACTGAACCTTTAGACCAGGGGTGGATCACTCTGAGTCGATTAATTGTTTCAGCTCTACTTTGAACGAAATAACATCCCAGACAACATCCCACAGCTCTGTGAAGCCCTTGAAGAGGAGTGGAACAACATTCCACGGGCCACAACTGACACCTTCATCAACTCAATGCAAATATAACATAGTTATTACAGTAGTGTTAAATCCTGATAAATTGGGAGGTAGCGCCCCCTTGTGGTGCAGGATGTTTTCAAACTATAAGTTCATTGATTTGATTAATAATGTTATTATTGTAATTATTCTTGATTGTTCTTTTAACTTAAGTGTGTTACCTGGCATTGTTTTAATCGTAGTCCTGTGTTTTGTTTGGTCCTCCACCCTCTTCTTTGTTGATTTATGTCCGGTCTTCTTCATGAATTTCCAGGGGTACCCCAATATAAAGTCAGGTTCCTCCCCTTCCTCTTCCCTTTTCGAATGTCTTGTCATGGGAAGAAGTAGGTCGTCCGTTGTTATCCATTGTCATCGTGTATTATTAAGTGATTTTATGTTCCTTTTTGGCATCTAATTTTATCTATATTGTTGTGGTCGAGTGGGTTGTGTTTGGACACTGATTGATTGTGCATATGTTTGACGGGTGAATGGAGTATGTGTGTGAGAACATGCTAACCGGTGTCTGTTTTCATTATAGTTTGGGGCTGGACCGTAGTCAGGACCAATTATGTTTTAATTTGCATATTGTCAGAACCAGAATAAACGGAATGTGAGTGCTGTTTCCTCTTCCAATCGCAACGTTGTTTCCTCCGGGTCCATTTTGCATCGCACCACAAAGAAACACAACGCAGAGAAAATACCACCGGTCACACAAAGACGATGTGTCTCTATGGGAATCCAGTGGTGGATGCACAAGATACTGAGTGGTGATTTGTTTCAAATGTCCACCGTGTCCACGTGAATGTCCCTGAATGCCACACGCCACCATCGTGTTCAAACGGTCACTAATCTGTACCACACTGATCAACAAAATAAATTGTGTGTGATTTAATACATTGTGCAACACCTAAATTTAAAGTGTCACATGGGGTGTTTATATCTTTGCTCAGTATGAATAAAATTTGACTCAATAATAATAATAATAATAATAATAATAATAATAATAATGATAATAATGATAATAATAATAATAATGATAATAATAATAATAATAATTTGATTTGATGGGACACCAGGAAAATAGACAGACGAGAAAGCCAGCAGCGAGACAAAATGAAGAGGGAAGGCGGTTTATAACAAACAGACGAAGCCCAGATGCAACGTTCAGTGTAGAACCATCATTTTTCAGATTCCATATGTACAGAACACAATGTGCCTCTGGAAGACATGTAGGCACTGGACAGCAGCAGTTCAACCAAACAGGTAAGAGTCAAACTTCATTTATTTGCCTTTTTTTTGACTGAAAAAAGTGCACTGGATGCTGGGAACTGTCGTCCTTCATTGGTCGCTGCGTCGTAAAACAGCTGAATTAACAGAATCTGTCAGCTGATTATCACAGTAGACTAATGACACGTCTCCACCACGTGGAACTGGCTCGACTTGACTTGTCTCTGGTACCTGATACTATTCATGGAGACTGTTTCCATTACAGGACACTGCAGACTTTACAGTACCTGGACGTCATAGCGATGCGGTGTGTTCCTTCTGTGTCGTCTGCTCAGAGTTGCTGATAAACTCGCTCGTTGTGTGTTGTCTCGTCAAGCTCATGCTGAATTTTTACGTCGGCCACCAAAGACTGAATCTCCTGACTTATGGTGTAGTTTTGTGGGCTGTCATCATGTGGATTCACCTACCGCTATATTTACTGTAAACTTCCACATCTGTTTTTTGTAAAACGGCGGGTCACACAGACAACCCTCTGACCAATCAGTGGTCTGCAGTGTTTACTCATCACGTTTTAGTATCTGGTCCCCAGTCTTGGAACCTCAGCGGAGGTGATTCCAAAAAACTAGTACCGGGTTCCAGATTCCAGGTCCTTTTTTGTAAAGGAAATGCAAAAAGGCTGAGTCGAGTCAAGTCGAGCCGATACCACGTAGTGAAAACGCAGCATAAGACTCCATCGCAGCTGTCTCACACGATGTAGGACCCACAAGGCTTTTCCCCTCACATGGCAAAATAAAACCCAATATACATAATATACATACGTACGAATGTATACCGGCTAAGACGGTAATCAAACCCATCCTTCATTGTTTTCATTAAGTGCTAGCTATGTACACATTAGAGACCAGCTCTATCACAAACCTTTTCCTTAGGAAAAATAAAGAAAAGGGGAAAAACTCCTCCAAAGGGAAACGTATCCAAATAGAGGCGGACGGCCCAGATCTGCTCCACAGGACAGTTCTGCTCAGAAACGCTGTCCAACCGGAGCAGATGGAACAGTCTGAGCCTGGACTTTACTGTGGTGTCCTGTGCATGGTCACTTGGGTGGAGACGGCCAAATGGGCAGAGGGTGAGCCTCGGTGTTGAACACATACTTATCTAGACTGAGCAGCTCCGTGTCGTCAGAGAACAGCAGGTATAAGTACTTCAGCGTCTCACCCAGGAAGAAACTCTCCATCTTGTCCCTGGGCCCCGGGTTCACAGGGTCCCGGACGTTATTTATGGACGTGTAGCCGCCATCAGGAACCTACAGGACGGGAAGGGTGAGGTCAGAGGTCACGCTGCATCCAAACTACGCATCTGGGATTCCACAGTTCATGTGCAAAATATAGAACCAATGTTCCTGTATCACACTGGCATGTTCTATCAAGGATCAATACCAGTTGAATGTGTGAGGTAGTCAGGTTCTGTTCTATGTTCCAGTCCTGTGGTCTAGATGCAGATCAATCTAACAATAGAAGTGGGCGGGACTTTCACTGGAGGAGAACTCAACTAATTCAATCAAAGTCCATATATGACGTCTATCAGTGATCAATAAGAACTATATTGATATCTGTAACAATTTACATGTAATAAACCACCAAAATGTGGACCATTATAAGTAAAAGCTAATTTTTAATATTTCAAAAATTCATTAAAAATTCCAAAATAAAAATTTGTCAGAACTGTAAACAAACTTTGTAGACATTGTCCCAAGGAAGATATATACAATTTAAATAAATCTGACCGGTAGTTTCAGAGAAGATTGTTAAAACATACACATTGGTGACCTTGAGTTTGACCCTTAAAGGTCACTCAAGGTCAAAGGTCATGAACCCATATGAAAGTCTGTATACAACTTCCTATCACTGCTCAATAGTAACTATATTTATATCTATAACCATTTACATGTAATAAACCACCAAAATATGGACCATTTTAAGTAAAAGCACATTCTTAATACTTCAAAAATTCGTTAAAAATTCAAAAATAAAAATTTGTCAGAACTGTGAGCAAACTTTGTAGATATTGTCCCAAGGAAGATAAATATACAGTTTACATGAATCTGACCAGTAATTTAGGAAAAGATTGTTAAAACATAGACAGTGGTGACCTTGAGTTTGACCCTTCAAAGTTACTCAAGGTCAAAGGTCATGGACCCAAATAAAAGTCCATATATGACTTCCTATCAGTGCTCAATAGTAAATATATTCATATCTCTAACCATTTACATGTTATAAACCATCAAAATATGGACAATTATAAGCAAAAGTTAATTTTTAATTTTTCAAAAATTCATTCCAAAATAAAAATTTGTCAGAACTGTGAACAAACTTTGAAGACATTGTCCTAAGGAAGACACATATACAATTCAAATGAATCTGACCAGTAGTTTCAGAAAAGATTGTTAAAACATACACATTGGTGACCTTGAGTTTGATCCTTCAAGGTCACTCAAGGTCAAAGGTTATGGACCCAAATGAAAGTCCATATCAGTGCTTAATAGTCATTCATATCTCTAACCATTTACATGTTATAAACCATCAAAATATGAACAATTATAAGTAAAGCTAATTTTTAATGTTTCAAAAATCCATTAAAAAATCCAAATTAAAAATTTGTCAGAACTGTAAACAAACTTTGTAGACATTGCCCCTAGGAAGCTACGTAAAAAATTGAAATGAATCCGACCAGTAGTTTTTTTAGAAGATGTTTGAAGAAATTACTAATGAAGATGACATCGGACACAGCCTTGACAAACTTCACATAAATTAAGGGTTTTCAAGGACTTCTCACACTCACTGGTCTCTGGTGACTGTTCTGCTCAACAGTGGGTTACTAACAGGTGAAATCTTTACAATACATTCAGGGCCTGTAATCAGTCTGAGCACTAGATGCCAAACATCCTTTAATGCAGGGGTGTCAAACTCCTTTTAGTTCAGGGGCCACATTCAGCTAAATTTGATCTGCAGTGTGCCGAACCAGTAAAATAATAACGTAATAATATATAAATAATGTCAACTCCAAGCTTTCCTCTTTGTTTTAAGTGTAAAAAAAGTAAAATTACATTATGAAAATGATTACATCTACAAACTATCCTTTGAAAAGATGTGAATAACATGAACAAACTGAAAAAATGTGTAATTTTAACAATGTTCTGCCTCAGTTTGTCATTTACACATGTACATTATAACTTACAGATCACAGTGGATCTACAAACACACAAAATATTTAATAACAGGCAGAATATTGTTAAAATTGTACTTACTTCTCTGAAGACATTTCAGGTTGTTTATATTTGTTCAGGTTATTCACATTTTTTGCGAAATTATACTTTGTTTTAGTGTAAATACATGAAAATATTTACATTTACAAAGAGAAAAATTTGGAGTTGTCATTACTTATACAGGGGTTGGACAAAATAATGGAAACACCTTCAACTCAAGATGATAATGCCCCAATCCATACAGCTAGAATTGTTAAAGAATGGCATGAGGAACATTCTACTGAAGTTGAGCATCTCGTATGGCCGGCACAGTCCCCAGACCTCAACATTATTGAGCATTTATGGTCAGTTTTAGAGATTCAAGTAAGACGTCGATTTCCACCGCCATCGTCTCTAAAAGAGTTGGAGGGTATTCTAACTGAAGAATGGCTTAAAATTCCTTTGGAAGCAATTCACAAGTTGTATGAATCAATACCTCGGAGAATTGAGGCTGTAATTGCCGCAAAAGGCGGACCTACACCATATTAAATTATATTTTGTTGATTTTTTAAGGTGTTTCCATTATTTTGTCTAACCCCTGTATGTTATTGTGATAGTATTTTATTGGTCCCGAACTTGAGATTGAATTGGTCTGAATGTGGAACCTGAACTAAAATGATTGTTAATATCTTAGGGTAATTTTTGCATTTCACAAATTCATCCCAAGGGCCAGACTGGACTCTTTGGCGGGCCGGATTTGGCCCCCAGGCCGCATGTTTGACACCTGTGATTTAACAGAATGAAAGAAAAGAGGAAGACTGTTCAGAGCTACTGGGGTGACGACCATAAACGACTCATTCTAAGGCAACGGAAACCCAATCAGGTTAATTACACACCAATGAAAACATAATTATGGCTATTGAATTCCATTTCTGTACCTAGAACCCTGAATACATTGCATGTCATGTGATGAGTGGGTTCTACCTTGGTGTACTTGTTGAAGCTCTGCAGTATCTCCCATCCCCAGTCTCTGTACTTGGCGTCTTTGGTGAACCTGTACATGTAGAAGAGACTTTCCACCGTCTCCGGCCTCAGCAGGTTGTGTTTGTCTGCAGGCTGAAGGATCAACACCACACGACACAGAACAGAACAGCTGATCACAATAATCAAACCAAGTGCTGAGGTTGAGGATATTTTTATACTTCTTTTCTTACACTTGGAGTAAAATATAGAAGAAATAAAATGTGCTCAAATATGTTTCAAAGCATTTGGTCAGATTAGTCACGGCTTAAGGAAAGCAGATTTCTGGAAAAACTCTCAAGGGCTAAATGCGTCTGATTTTTGGAGTCTTTTTTTTTTTTTTTTTTGGGGTGGGGGGTTGGTGCAGACTTGATGCCTCCAGCTCTGTTTTTAGAATTCAGCTACGACAGGTTCGAGAGATTTGTCCACAGATGAATCCAACCAATAAAATGAACAAAGAGAATTCATTGAAATAAAAGACTTCAGAAACAGCGTTGTGATTAATAAACTATACAGACAAAAGTATGTGGACACGTTGAATTCAGGTGTTTCTTTTCTAACAGGAGTCTGGGATACAAAACAATAATTACTAATGTCAGAATATAGTTTTATATTATGGGATAAATATCATTGCATTGGTTAGTTTGGTTTAAACTGTAATCCTTGTTTCCAAAATGCCTCAAAGATGGATTTTACTTAATTTCTTCCCTTTTTTATCCATGACTATGATTTCAAATGTTCTGTCTCTACATTTCTAAAACCTTTTCAATGTTCTAACTGTAAATAATAATTTTCTACCACAACTAACCATCTACTTTCGTCACATCTCACTGAGGAAGAAAAATCTCCCATTAAACTGAATGGAAATATTGATGTTTATATCTAATTTTTATTCATTTTTGTTGATTAATTTGTTCACTGTCATTGGGTTCATCGATTAATTTGTTTATCTGTTGATTATTTTGTTCATTTTTTTGAGTATTTCGTTCATTTTTACCAAATTTGTTGATTATGCTGTTCATTTTTACTCATTTTGTTGATTATTTTGTTCATTTTGTTGATTTTTGTTCATTTTTACTCATTTTGTTGATTATTTTGTTCACTGTCCTTGAATTCATTGATGAACTTGTTTACTTGTTGATAATTTTGTTCATTTTGTTGATTATTTTGTTCATTTTTACACAGTAAGTAAAACACAGTAGTAGAACACTCCAAAACAGCACTATCACTATTATACACAATTATTTATAAAAATATACGGCAAAAAAACACTAAAACCTCACAAAAATGCTGCTGAAAGTTATAAAAACCTTCTATCTCTCTCTCACCGACTGCACTCTGCTGCTGTCTGCTCCGCCCACGTCCACCCCTCCCCCTCAGCCAATCTAGGCCTCTATCCTAATGTGTTATATATCAACGGAAAGCTCTGAATCTCAACTTTCAGACGCTATTTGAATTTTGTCAATAGCATAAATTATCTGGAGTTAATTGAATGATGGTGAAAGCAGAAATGTGGCACTAGGGACACAACAGTCTAAAAAGGGTGAAATAAAAAAACCAAAGCATCGTGGAGGATCAGACCTTGACGATGACATCGCGGCCGTCACTGGGCTGCAGACTGAAGTGTGCGATCTCCGGACTCAGCCCTGTCTCCATCTGTTTGTACATCTGATGACAGGTCTCCATCAGCTCCACAGCCAGGTCCATGTGGTCCCCGGGGAGTCCGTTATGGGCCCCCAAGGCCAGGGTCCCCGGCAGGAAGCACACCAGGTGGTCCTACAGGAGGGCGAGGGACAATGATTAACCCTGTATAATGTGAATTATGTGCAATAATTTGTGCAATAATCCGCTGTTCTACAATAACAATACAATATTTATCCAAACATAAATGCACTATTTTTATAGACTTGAGTTCATAGATATTAGGGCTGTGTATTGGCAAGAATCTGGCGATACAATACAAATCTCAATACTAGGATCACAATACGATATATTGCGATATATCATGATACTGTTAAGAAGGCGATATTTTTGTATTTGTATTTGTATTTTGTATTTTTGAATGCTTTTTTCAAAAAATTATTTCCTGGAAAAACATATAGTGCAGCATTTGGATAAATACATTTTTAACATGCGGCTTTACCAGTCCAAAAAATACACAAACAAACAAACAAATAAATAAATAAAATTTTACAGACATTACAGTTTAAGATCCTGCTTAAATGTTCGGACTCTATTGCAAAAAGAATACTTAGTGTTCAGTCCCTGAATCATCCAACATCACAACATTATTTTTGTGCATTCCCAATAAAAGAACAAACAAACATTTGCCTCTTTCAGACAGCAAAAAGTGCTTTTAGGAAGCTTGAATTATCCATTATTTAACAAAATAACGTTATCAATTTTAAAAAAAAAACTACATTTATGACCTGCAATATCACAATACTACTTTTGTAGTATACAAACCACAGAACAAATACCCATGTGAATACAGAAATAAAAGAGCCTGAAAATCAAAAAACAAAAATGAATCTCTGCCATATTTACATTTGACTAAATACCTAAAAATATCAATATAGTACTTTTTAATATCGATACAGTATTGTGAAGTGAAATATCACAATATATTGCGATACCCATATTTTCTTACACCCCTGATAGATATACTGTTCATATTGTGTCTTCTCGTAGATTATGTCTATTTTTATCTTATACTGCTTTAAGTTCATATTCTTATTTTATTTTGGTAAAATATTCTATTCTATTATTTTACTTTCCAGTTTTTATAATTTTATATTCGCACTATTTATATTTTCTGTCTTATTGTTTTTTTTATTCATATTGTTGGACTGACTGGAGCAGCACTGAACACAATGACAAATTCTATTCTATTCTATTCTATTCTATTCTATTCTATTCTATAGGGTGTGAGAAAATATCGGTTCCACGATATATCACAATATTCCATTTCACGATACTGTATCGATATTAAAAAGGACTGTATTAATATTTTTAGGTATTTATTCAAATGCAGACATGGAAGAGATTCATTTTTTGCTTTTTGCTTTTTTCTGTATATTTTTTGGGAATCCTGCGAGGTCTTTTATTTATATAATCACATGGGTATTTATCTCTGTTGTTTGTAAACTAAAAAAGTAGCACTGTGATATTTCAGGTAATGCATATAGTTGTTTGAAATTGATAACACTGTTTTGTTAAATAATGGTCATTTCAAGCATCCTAAAAGAGGCAGATGTTAGTTCTTTTGTTGGGACTGAACAAAAATAATGTAATGATGTTGGATGGTTCAGGGACTGTTTACTACAGGGGTGTCAAAGTTGTGTTAGTTCAGGGGCCACATTAAGCCAAATTTGATCTGAAGTGGGCCAGACCAGTGAAACAATAACATAATAATACATAAATAATGTCAACTCCAAACTTTCCTCTGTATTAGAGAGAAAAAAGTAAAATTAAGTGGCGAAAATGTTTATATCTACCAACTATTCTTTAAAATGATGTGAATAACATGAACTATCTGAAATTCTTTACATCATTTCCATATATAAATTTCCAGATCACAGTGGATCTACAAATACACAAAACATTTAATAACAGACAGAATATTGGTAAACTTGCATTTCAGGCATTTCAAAATGTTCGTATTTGTTCAGGTTATCCGCATTTTTGTGAAATGGTAGTTTGGTTTTGCATAAATACAGTAAAATGACATGAAAATGTTTATATTTACAAAGAGAAAAATGTAGAGTTGTGAGTATTTATGAGTTATGATAGAATTTTACTGATCCAACCCACTTTAGATTAAATTGGCCTGTATGTGGAACCTGAACTAAAATAATATCTTCAGTGTAATTTTTGTATTTTACAGATTCATCCCAGGGGCCAGACTAGACCCTTTGGAGAACCGGATTTGGGCCCCGGGCCGCATGTTTGACACTTGTGGTCTACTAATTTAATTCATTAAATTAATGTTAAAACTGCATTTATCCAAATCCTGCATTTTAAGTTTCTATAAAGGAAAGTTTTGTGATATAGCATTAGAACATATTCTGATCAAATACAAATTAGTTTAGCATTAGTGCATATTTCTGGTGTAATTACATTTTCCAAGAAATAATCATTTAAAAAAAGAAACAAAACAACCCCAAAAATATTGCCTTGTTAATAGTAATGTGATGTATCGCGATCTATTGTATTGTGATCCTAGTATTGTGATTTGTATCGTATCACCACATTCTTCCCAATACACACCCCTAGTTACCTCTGCCAGGAGGTATTGTGATGACTTTGCTTTGTGTGTTTGCGTGCGTCCGTGTTTGTTAGCAAGATAACTCAAAAAGTTATGGACAGATTTTCATGAAATTTGCAGGAAATGTTGATAATGGCACAAGGAAGAAATGATTACATTTTGGTGGTGATGGGGGGGCAGATTTGTTTTGGCGGAGGTCTGCGCTCTCCGAGTGCTTTTCTTGTATTGTATTTTATGAACTGACTAAGAACTGACTGGACAAGAAGAGAAAGAGTTCTGCAGTAAATCACCCGAAACTCAAAAACAGTCAGATTCTGTGTGTGTGTGTGTGTGTGTGTGTCTGTTGTGTTTCTACCATCTTAGGGTTGAAGCGATTATGCGACAGCTCTCCAACAAAGGTGAGTTTGCTGGGTCCGGTTTTTCTCACAAGATGTTTTTTCACTCCTTCCACAGCTCCAAGATAATCCTCCAACAAGCTGAACACACAAAAACACACACATTAACAACAGGAATACATTTATGAACTTATTACAGATTTTTCTCTGTTAGGTTAGGTAAAATAAGATAAGAATGAAATATATAGAGAAAAAAATATATAAATGTACTTATTGATCGAACCTGGAGCACTTTTATTATGTCAATATTCAGCTGATTTGTCATCTGTCTGATCATATATTTAGGAAAATGTCAAAAGGATGTCATCCAAAAAAATCTACCTATGAGTATAAACAAAGTAACCCGAACCACAAATACATTGACTGCATTTTTTTTTTTTTTTTTTTGGCTAAGTCCAGTTTTTAAAAGCCTGATCAAATGAGTCCATGTGTATATTTTGGCTATTGTGTGGTTTTTTTTTTTCTCTTTTTTGTGATTTTTGTCTGTTGTCATCTATCAGTTTTTTGTTTTTCTTTTTTCCCTTCGTGGCTATTGTGTCTTTTTCTTTTGTTTTGGTTTTTACCTATTTTATTTTATTTTATTTTATTTCTAGGGACTTGTAGTTTCTTCTTGTGATTTTGTTAGTAAAAATAAAATAATTGATTACATTCTGCTTATAAATAATGACAACTGCAATTTTTTCTTTTTGTTTTAGTGCAAAAAAAAACAAACAAAAAAAACATTAAATTATGAAAATATTTACATTAACAAACTATCCTTTACATATAAAAATGTGAATGTGAACTCAAAAAATATGAACAACCTGAAATGTCTAAAGAAAATTAAGTGCAATTTTAACAACAGAGCATGCTTGGCAGCCCTGGTTTATATAAATAACTATATTTTGTATTTTGTTCGGCATAAATGTCAGTAATAATCACTCACTGTGTAGAAACCCAACCTCTAAGTGTCTGTGCTTGTGTCCCAGCATTTACAGCGGACTCAGAAATGTAAAAGTGTAATTACTCGTCCTCCGTCTTGCCTCCTTGGATCCACTGTTTGAGCAGGTATTCATAGTAGCTGTCTGCTCGGGCGCCCAGTGTGAACACTCCTTTGTGTGTGAACTGTCCGCTGTTGGTGTTAATGAACATGGGCACCAGGCCATCGTGTTTCCCCGGCAGCTTATGGACCAGCTTCATCACCTCATTCACAACCTCCTGGGGAGATCAAATTAAAAAAAAAAAACGGAAGGGTTGATACCAGTGTCATGGTGGTTGCCCATGCCCTGTGAGTGGGTTGAACCCATATCCTTTGTTCTCAGGCTCTGGGTCTGGTTCTGGGTTGGAGTGACAGGGTGGAGCATGGGTTTGGGCCTGCTGGCTTAGCTGGTCTCGTTTTGTTTGTTTCTAGTAATCATATTTTCATCA
This sequence comes from Sphaeramia orbicularis, assembly GCF_902148855.1. Taxonomy (NCBI): domain Eukaryota; kingdom Metazoa; phylum Chordata; class Actinopteri; order Kurtiformes; family Apogonidae; genus Sphaeramia; species Sphaeramia orbicularis. The sequence continues at coordinate 79,524,116 of NC_043968.1, forward strand.
TTTTTGCATCCTTAGAAATATTTACATAATGGGCCCACAGATCAAAACACATTTTGCGCAGCCTAGTCTTTTTCTTTTATTCCTTTTGTTACCCAACTGTTTGATGCTCACTCCATTTCTCACTCCATCTCATCACCAGATTCCAAGCTTGACAGACAAACAAGAAGAGGGAGGTTCCCAAACCTTTTATAGCAGAAGGCATCAGGAACTTACCAAGGGTGGCAGCAATCGGAGGGGAGTTTTGTGAGTTGGTCGGAAGTTAACCTTTAAAATGCCCTAAACTATGTTTAAACTATTATAGACTTTTTGGGGGAGTAGTAAATAAAAGTACTAAAATAAGGTTTTGGTAAAGATATCAGTATTATTCCAGTAAATGGCAATTGAAAGGTAAATTGAACATTTATGGATGGTTTGTTCATGTGGGGGGGGCAACGGGTATAAAAAGCCTTTAGATCAGGGGTCACCAATCCTGGTCCTCGAGGGCCGGAATCCTCCATGTTTTAGATGTATCCCTCTTCCAACACACCTGATTCAAATGATAAGCCTATCATCAAGCTCTGCAGAAGCCTGATAATGACCGTCAGGTGTGCTGAAAGAGGGAAACATCTAAAACATGCAGGATTCCGGCCCTCGAGGCCCAGGATCGGTGACCCCTGCTTTAGATGCTGCTCGAGGCAGAAGTGTGGCTCTGCTTGAGTGAAGCAGGCCACTGAAGCTGGTTGCCCTTAGCCATGGGCTGAGCTTTATTTTCTGTTGTTGAAGACTGATTTTCCTTATGTTTCGTCAAGCTGATTTTCATCAGTTAGTTTAGTTCTTTTTTTTTTAGTTAATTTTTTTTTCACTAACACAGCTCTAACGGCGATGTCACCTGGGCAAACACTGTAAATAAATCATACTGCGGTGAAGATAATTCCAGCCTCCTGGTGTGTTTCCTCCTCCATTTGGCCAATCATCACACCAGAGTCCAGACAAGACATAATAAACCTGTCTTATTACCGATATCTCGTGGCTCAATCTCTTGGAAAGTACTGTAATTACCCATTTATCTCTGGAGGCTTATTACAAATTTCACATGTAGAAGAAATGCGGTGAATTTCAAATCGTTGATGCCAGGAATTATTCAAGCACATGTCAAAATGTTCAGCCTGTGTTTTAAGGAGGCGCTCAGACTGTCAACGAGATGGATTTATAGCACACTCGCGTTCGTACTTGTCATCTCCGTAGATCACACAAGATGTCAGGCTTAAAACAAATTGACACCAGGGAATGTTCTTCCTGTCAGACGACTAGAAGTAAAGCCAACACTTTCCAGTATTAAAAATAATTGATAGGACCCAAATGTACCACACAGGGAATTATTCCTGCCTGGGGCCATCAGACTGATTAATTCCACCTTATAACCTCATAATTATAATTACACACAACTATATTTTTGCACTTATTTATCTACATTTCTTTTAATTATCATATTGATAATATTTGCCTAGTACGTGAGATAGATAGATAGATAGATAGATAGATAGATAGATAGATAGATAGATAGATAGATAGATAGATAGATAGATAGATAGATAGATAGATAGATAGATAGATAGATAGATAGATAGATAGATAGATAGATAGATAGAATGATAGAATGATAGGACAATAGAATTATAGAACGATAGATAGATATATAGAACAATATATAGAACGACAGAACGATAGAACAATAGATAGATAGAACGATAGATAGAACGATAGATAGAACGATAGATAGAACGATAGAACGATAGAACGATAGATAGATAGATAGATAGATAATGACCGAATGATAGAACAATAGATAGATAGAACGATAGAACTATAGAACGATAGAACAACAGAATGACAGAACGATAGATCATATTGATAATATTTGTCTAGTACGTAATATAGATAGATAGGTAGAACAATAGAATGATAGAACGATAGATCATATTGATAATATTTGTCTCGTAGTACTATTTATTCTATTACAGAAATAGCCCATGTTTTGGTCATATTCCAATCAGATCTGTAAAAAATTCAAATTCCAACTTGATATCATTGATACTGATTTATTGGATCAATCCACTTCCTATCTCTTATAATGGGAAAATTTTTCAAAGTGGCACCAAATCCAGAATCAGATCCGGATCGAAATAATTTCAATACCTTGTGTTGATATCATCATACAGAAGCTGTATACCAAGTTTGAAGTCAATCAGAACTGTAGTTTCGGAGAAAAAGACGATTGAAATTTTTTTTTCCCCATAAGAGCCCATGTTAAATTTTCCTTAAGTTCCCGGATCCAGAAGAAGATCCTGATCAGCATGTGGACATTATGTTTTGGTCATCTCCCCATCAGGGCTGGACTGTAGAAATTTACACTGGATATCATTTATATTTACTGAGTTATTGCATCAATCCACTTCCTATCTGTTACAATGGGGAAATTTTTCAAAGTCACATCAAATCCGGAATCAGATCCGGATCCAAATAATTTCACTAACTTTTGTTGACATCATCATAAAGAAGCTGTATACCAAGTTTGAAGTCAATCGGAATTTTAGTTTTGGAGAAGAAGACGATTGAAATTTTTGTGACAGACGACAGACAACAGATGCCGACGACGCTGATGGACGCCACATGACGACAATAGCTTACGGCCTGTCGGCTGGTAAGCTAAAAACCAACAAAAAAGAAAGTAAGCAAAAACATTTACAACCCTAACCATCAAAAAGAGTAAAGACAAAAAAATAAGCAGGAAAATTTGTGAAAATTTAATAAAATGAGACAAAAAAATCATAAAAACTGAACAAAATAGATAAGAAAATTGACAAAAATAAACATAAATAGGTAGGACAGTGAAAAGAAGACAGGACAGACCAACAGCTGTGATTACCCGTGCATCTCATCAATTTTGGCTTTGTGAATTTTTTATTATTTTTTTAAAATACTTATACTTTCATATTTTACTTTAATTATACTTACACGGAGCAATTGTAACACACAATAATTTCCACTGGGATTAAAACAACCCTGTTCCAGATTTAGATGTTTTGAAGTAAAGTGTAAAACCAAACAGTACATGACAATTTGAATATCTGTGTGCACTGACTGAAGGAAAATGAAGGATTAATGGAAGGTAATGTGTAATAAATAAGTTATTTTGTGGGATTTTAATCTCTGTCTATTCTTTTGAAATTTGTCTTATTGAGCAAAATGTTGAATTTTTATGAATTTTAAAATAAATTACTTCATTTCAGCTAAATTCAATTCAGAACACTCACCACAGACACATCAGGGGTTCAAGGGTTAAAGGATTCTGATTCCGATTTTTAGGTTACGTCTATACTTTTTCAATTCTTCAGTTACTTAAACATAGAACTGCCACAGTTTTATTAGGGATGTTATAACTTTGACTTTGTTATTCACATACAACTGCAGCTTTAGACTTAAAGCACTAATACACAATGTGAAAATAATACTATAATATGAGTAGATGTTGTGCCTCTAAACCAATGGTTTCTAATCTTTTTTGGCTAGTGACCCCATTTTAACATTACAAATTTCTGGAGACCCCAGACATTCAAAATGGAGACATTTTTTGGCTAAAATTAATTTGTTTTTGATCATGTAATAGTTTGCTATGCTATGTTGCAAATAAACATTAATTTTAGATGACATTTAGTCTATATAATGTATATTATTCTGGACGGAGGCAGTAAATCCAGGTGTAGATTACTGCACAAAGTGAGAGTTGGATTTTCCTTGGTCAGGATCTGTACAGTCAGTCCATCTTGGATTTACAAGGCTGACAATTAATACTGACCAACCAAGAACTCAAACTCTGAATTATGAAAGAGCTGCAGCATCTGAAACTGACCACAATGAACATTTGAAAGATAAACAGAACCACAGTGCTGCGGTTTCAGACTCACAGTTTGTCATGTCTTTTATGGATTGGGATTGTCTCTCTAAACTCACCACATATTTTTTTATTAGGAAGTTTTTATTTTTATCAATTACTAGAAATTTCAGGCAACCCCATTTGAATTCCAGCCGACCTCAAGTGGGGTCCTGACCCCAAGGTTGAAAAACACTGCTCTAAACCTTAGTGTATCAAGTGTTCATACAGTTTAATGGTTCCAGTATTCTGGTTCTGATTGGTGGATTCCAGACCTGGTACTGCGGTTCCTGGGTGAGCCGGCTCAGCTCTCTGAACTCCAGTTGAACACTGGTGACCTCGGCCAGCGTACTGTCCGACGTCCATCGAGGGGGGTGGGCCGTTCCTTTCCCGATGTTGACGTCTGAGAACGGAATCTTTGAGGGAGTTTTGAAGGCAGGCATCAACCGGGACCCCAGGTCTTTCTTTAAAGTGAGACAGGAAACGATTACTACATTATCGCCCTCAAATCAAACGTATAATCTAGTTCAGGGGTGTCAACCATACGGCCCGTGGGCCAAAACCAGCCCGCTAAAGGGTCCAATCTGGCCTGTGGGGTGAATTTGTGAAATGCAAAAATTAACAATGAATACATTAACAATCAAGAAGTCAGCTGTAGCACAATATAATGGAAAAGTGGGTCGGACCAGTAAAATAATAGTATAATAACCTATCAATGATGACGACTGAATTTTTGTCTGTTTTAGTGAAAAAACTAAAATTACATGATGAAATTGTTTACATTTACAAACTAGAAAAGCACTCAAACGCCCCCCCCCACCCAACACCACCAAAATGTAATCATTTGTTCCTTGTGCCAGTATCAACATTTCCTGATAATTTCATCCAAATCTGTCCATAACTTTTTGAATTATCTTGCTAACAGACAGACGAACAAACAGCCCCCCCGCCCCAATCACCAATCACCACCAAAATTTAATCATTTGTTCCTCGTGCCAGTATCAACATTTTCTGAAAATTTCATGAAAATCTGTTCATAACTTTCTGAGTTATCTTGCTAACATCAAACAGATAAACCCAGATGAAAACATAACCTCCACCGTTACACTTGGCGGAGGTAACAAAAAACGTGGATCATCTAAAACCATGAACAACCTGAAATTTCTAAGTGAAATTTTACCAAAATTCTGCCTGTTATTAAATGTTCTGTGTATTTGTAGATCCACTGTGATCTGTAAGTCCTAATGCACATGTGAAAATGATAAACTGAAACTTAATATTGTTAAAATTATACTTTTATGCACGAACACAAAGAGAAAAAATTTGGAGTTATTTCGTTATATTAGCAAATTGCACTTATTTTTCTTAAGAAATCTCTTTTTTTTTTTAAATTTCTTTTTTAATTTAAACTTTATATAACCAGGAAAAATCCCACTGAGATTAAGAATCTCTTTTACGTGGGAGTCCTGGCCAAGACAGACAGCAGCAAATACAACACACAATTCCAAGATTACACAGTGAAAACACATAGAACACACACATTTGACAATAAATAATCAGTAAACGTATATGTTGTTCAGGTTATCCACATTTTCATAGAGTAATTTTAATTTTTTCACAGTAAAACAGAAAAAATGTGGATTATTATTTATAGGTTATTATGTTATTATTTTACTGTTCGGGCCCACTTTAGATCATATTGGGCTGAATGTGGAACCTGATCTAAAATGAGTTTGACAGCCCTGGTGTAGTTAATTAACACAAACTGATCAGTTAAATTGACGTTTGGATGACTCACTGCTTTCTCCAAGAACAGCTGGTCTGCTGACAGGTGGTAGGTGCTGATTAAACCACCAAGGACACGGATCGTTGTTTCAAAAAGGTTCACGTCCACATTCTTGTCGAAGGAGAGGTCCTTCTCCACCCAGGCCCTCGCCTCAGCAAACTCTGTATGAAGTAACAGAAAGTATAACAAAGGAAGAGTCATATTACATACAGCAGGAGTGTCAAACATACAACCAGAGAGACAGCTGGTGTCAAAAGGTAGTTAACTCTTTAAGTGCCAGACAGTTAAGGGGCTAATAAGCCTTAAAAGTGCCACAGAATTTGGGCGTTTTTCAGTATTTCGCGTCGTTTTTATAATATTTGAAGAATCCTGCAGAAAACCGCTCGGTAACATCCGACCGATTGCTGATTAGATTCAAAACGCACCGGACGCAGCCGATTCATTATTGATCATAATTTGCATAATTTATAATAATAATAATAATAATAATAATAATAATCTTTATTTATATAGCACTTTTCATACATTAAAAACTGTAGCACAAAGTGCTTTACATATCAGTTTAAAAATCAGTACCGCCCCCCACCCACACCCACACACACACACACACATATACATGCAAACCCACAAGCTCACACATACTTAAGAAGACTGACTGAGCACGGGTAGACCAGAACAAAAATGTACAAGTAAAAGTAAAACATCAATTTAGGAGGCGCTGTCTCAGGGAGCCATCCGCACCAGGATGCAGCCGCCGACCCCGGCGACCAGGCACCAGCAACACAGCCCCGCATCCCAACTAGTGGGAGACGGCCAACTGGGACCCCCACCCACCAGAAAGGAGCGGACCCTAGTGAGAGAAGGCGCCACAGCCCCCGGAGTCCACAGCCGCCCCCCGGCATGGAGGGCTCCCTCTGATGAAACACCGGAGAATAAGAAACATTAAAAAGATATAAAAATATTATTCGGTCGCGTGACCTCAAATTCCCGTCTGCTTGGTCTCAAAAGGGGGACACAGAAAGAACATCATTGAAATGTGAGGAAGAAATGGGGGTGGATGGTTTGTTTGTACACAAATGTGGCGTGTTCTCCAAAGCCGATCTGATCGGCCCGTGGCACTTTACAGGCTGTTTTCGTAAAGCCGATTTAATCGGCCCATGGCACTGAAAGTGTTAATCCATTAAAAAGTTGAAAAAAGTTAAAAGGTTAAAAAGTTTTTGCTTTGGTTAGGAGAAGCGGTGAACCGACAACGCCAGCGTCCTCTCCCACCAGCATCCTGACACAGGATCAAGTTAGTTCAAGAACTTCGAGAAGTATTTTATTTTTTTATTGGACTGTCTTCTCTCTATAGCACTTTGAGATTCTGCTGAATGAAAAGTGCTTTATAAATGCAATTTATTATTTTGATTATTATTATTATTATTATTATTATAAACCTACGGTCCATGGGCCAAAACCGGGCTGCCAGTGGTTCCAATGCAGCTCATGGGACAAATTAATGGAATGCAGAAATTACACTGAACATATTAACAATCACTAATATGATCTCAAGTGGGTCAGATTAGTAAAATAACATAATAACCTATAAATAATGACAACACCAAATTTTTCTTTGCTTTAGTGTAAAAAAAATAGTATAAATTACATCTATCTTGTAATCATCTAACTATCCTCTCACAAAAAATGTCAATCACCTGAAATGTTTTAAGTATAATTTTGACCATATTCTGCCTGTTACTTAATGTTTTGTGTATTTGTAGATCTACTGTGATCTGTAAGTTGTGTATGTGCTTAAGATGTACATGTCAATGGAAGATAATAAAAAGCAATAAATATACAATTATAAAAAAAACAGACAAAAGATTGTAGTTGACATTAATTATAGGTAATTATGTTATTATTTTACTGGTCCGGCCCACTTCAGATCATATTGGGCTGAATGTGGAACCTAAACTAAAATGAGTTTGACACCCCTGACCTACAGTAACAGGCAGATAAAACATTCTCTAAGTGTCTCATGACATGTTTGTACAGTCTGTAAATCCAGAGCAGTACTGACTAAAACAGCCTGAGGAAAATGTGCTGTTTGTGACGCCAAAATACATGACCATGTTAGCCTCATAGCATAATGGCTCACCAGATCCTGGGGTATTTGGTTGTTATCTCAACTTGTGGAGTGTAATTATATGAAATGTAATCTAATGTAATGTGTTGTAAACTAACCTAATATAATCTAATGTAATCTAAAGTAATGTAATCTGATGTAATCTAACCTAGTATTATCTAATGTAATCTAATTTAATTTAATATAATCTAATATAATCCAATGTAATGTAATCTATCCTAATCTAATGTAATCTAATGTAATGTAATGCAATATAATTTAATGGAATCTAATGAAATCTTATGTAATCTAATTTAATATAATGCAATCTAACCTAATATAATCCAATGGAATGCAATGTCATCTAATCTAATGTAATGTAGTCGAATCTAATGTAATCTAATCTAATGATATCTAATGTAATGTAACCTAATCTAATCTAATGAAATCTAATCTAATGTAAAGCAATGTACTGTAATATAATCTAATGTAATCTAATAACATCTGATGTTATCTAAACTAAAATAATGTAATGTAATCTGATATAATCTAACCTAATGTAACCTAACGAATATAATCTAATGTAATGCAATGTCATCTAATCTAATTTAAGGTTGTCTAATCTAATGTAATGCAATCTAATGAAATCTAATCTAACTGAATGAAATCGAATGTAATGTAATCTAATGTAATGTACTGAAATGTAATAAAATGAAATTTGATGTAATCTAATCTAATGTACTCTAATGTAATGTAATGTAATTTAATCTAATATAATCTAACCAAATATAATCTAATGTAATGTACTCTAATCTAATGAAATCTAATGTAATGTAATCTAATCCAATGTAATCTAATCCAATCTAATCCTCTCCCCTCAAAAACATGCAGTACCTTCTTTCAGGCCCAGAATCCACATGGTGTCCAGAGAGTCTATGAGGGTCAAACCCAGTCCAAACCACTCTCCAAAGGACTTGGAGATGGGCTTGAGCTCGTCGTGACCCCACGCGTGGTCCTTGTAGCCCTTCCACGCATGTCTGAAAGCCTGGCGTACCGCCTCCAATCGGTCCACGACCCCAGATGAAACTACAGACACAAAGAAAAGAAATTAAATTAAGAAATTAAGAAATTAAAGCCAGAGACTCCTCCATGAGGCTCTTCATACACTGATTATTTTCAGTAGGAGAAATATTCTGTGCCGTGCTTTGATTCTGCTGCTTTGAGTGCAGCTGGGTTTTATACCACATGTTAAAAATGTTCAAACTTTACGTTTAAAAAAAAAAATAAAAAAAAAAATAAAAAAGGTAAAGGTCCAAAACAGCATATAGGAGCAGAGCTGACCCGGGCTACCTTAAAGAATCTGTTTGAGAGGGAAACAACAAAGTTACTCCACGGAATCAAAAAGAAGGAAAAATTCTCTCTACTCTGGAAACAATTGGAAAAAACAGTATGATGAAAAAAAAAACTTTGGGCGTATTTGTTAGTATAGCATAGCATAGCATAGCATAGCCTACCTTTACTGTCATTGTATGTTCAATGAAATTAGGAGTGCTACACCCATCATGTTACATGTTTTTGTTGTCATTTCATCTACAGTTGAGCCAGTTTTTGTTTGTTAATAGCATTGTTCCTTGACAATATTGCGAACAAAAACGAAAAAGGCGGGAAACACATCAACATTACGTCCCGTCTCAAAGAAACACCCACGAAAAACACTCACTTGAATATAAAAACTATTTCAAAGCAAGACAAGACAAAGTAAGATAAGATAAGATAAGATAAGATGATTTACATATTAATAGTGTGGTTGCACATGCACATGGTGTGATATGGGGGGGGTGAGGGGTGTAAATATCAATAGCATCATGATATAAATGTGAGTCTCAAAAACCTCATGATATAAATGTGTCTTCATAACGTCATGATATAAATGTGAGTCTCGATAACGTCATGATACAAATGTGAGTCTCGATAACATCATGATATAAATGTGTCTCCATAACGTCATGATATAAATGTGAGTCTCAATAACCTCATGATATAAATGCGAGTCTCAATAACGTCATGATACAAATGTGAGTCTCAATAACGTCACGATATAAATGTGAGTTCTGTCGTCACCTGCTTCTGCAGCGTTTCCTGCTGCTTCCTTCTCACTGGCTGAAGGCAGAGGTTCTGTGGCTTGGTCGGCTTCGATCATCGCTCCTCTCCAGCTGCATGACAAGAGTAAAACCTGTTATTTATGAATGAAGAGTTAAATCATTCATCACCGCTTCTCTGAAACACTCTGCTGGACTTCTGCTGCTGGAAAATGACTACTAATGATTATTCTAATGTTCTCTGATCCATTCTAAACTGATGAAAGGCTGACTGACCTGACTATCTTCTTCTCGGTGTTCTCCTCTTCATCTTGAACCACCTCTTGTTCTTGCTTTTCTCCACCTGCTGTGTCGGATACGTTTCCTCCTTTCTGAAGGTTGGGCGGACCTCTCTTATTTGGAAATGTCTTTTTCTGTGAATAAACAAAGAATGACATCTAAAAAAGGAGAAAACCTCATGACAGATCAGTGTTATGTACAATATATGGACAAAAGTATGTGGACACATTGAATTCAGGTGTTTCTTTTCTAACAGGGGTTGCTATCTTTGCTTCCAAAATGCCTCTGAGAGAAGTTTTACTTAATTTCTCTCCACGATGATTTTTTTTTATCCATGACTATGATTTTAAATGTTCTACCTTTAAATTTCAAACTGACTGTAATTTCAACTGACTGAATAATAATTTTCTACCTTAACTAACCATCTACTTTCTTCACATCTCACTGAGGAAGAAAAATCTCCTATTAAACTTTAAGGAAATATTGATTTTTTTTTTACCTCAAATCATCATGAACAGGACATCTTACAGCTGCAGACATGATGTGTCCCAATATTTTTGGCCATATTGTTTATAAATATCAACATTTCCTTCACAGTTAATGGGAGATTTTTATTCCTCAGTGAGAAAGTAGATGGTTAGTTGTGGTAGAAAATTATTATTTACAGCCAAGGTTTGATTTTTTTTTTTTTTTTTTTAAATTTAGAGGTAGAACATTTAAAATCATAGTAATGGATAAAAAACAAAAAATCAGTGTTGAGAGAAATTAAGTAAAAACCATCTCGGAGGCATTTTAGAAACAAAGATAACAATTTAAACCAAACTAACCAATGCAATGATATTTATCCCAATATAAAACTACATTATAACATTTATCATTATTGTTTTGTATTCCAGACCCCTGTTAGAAAAGAAACACCTGAATTCAGCGTGTCCACATACTTTTGTCCATATAGTGTATCTAAATGTCTGAGGTTTTACTCATGAAAATGGACTTTTCCTGTTAAATATTTCAGTGAAAATGAAGTTGTTAGTTTTGGTAGTGAACAGATCCAGCTCAAACCTTAAAGGCAGGTTTAGGCAGATCAGGGATGTTTAGTCCTCTGGGCCCCACAACAGCACCTGGATCCTCAACGGGCCCCGGATGTGGCCCCGATACAGGAGCTGGGGGATTTCCTGCAGCCGGACCCAGAACAGTTTTCACCCCTGGGTGTACGGGCTTCAGCTCTCGGTCATTCAGATCCAGCCAGTCCTCCCTGTCGGACAAACCTGCTAACACACACACACACAGAGAAGAAAAACACACTGAGAACACATACACACGTTCTTCCACCGATGACTCTATAAAACAGGTAAAACCCTCTGGAAAATGTCACTAAATTACATCATTCACTAAGTTAGAAATGTTTGTACCTGACTTTTGCTGAGTTAGCGTTTATAAATGATGATATTTGGAATTCTATATCTGTTTAAATTTAAAGTGTTAAAGAATTTTCTGCAAAAATAAGGAAATTAATGATTGGTTAGTAAATTGCAATAGAATAGAATAGAATAGAATAGAATAGAATAGAATAGAATAGAATAGAAAACTATGTTGTCTGTTCCAAGTAAATACAGAAATTTCTCTTTTGTCACGGCTGTCAGACAAAGTTTAAAAACCACAACCAGGCATTAAAAACACCCCAAGACATTCAAAAACACAGAACAACAGATAAAAACAACTACAACAGACAAAATAACTAAAAACACAGTGCAGATGTTCGTAGATGTTTTGTTGGTCGACTAATGAGCTGCAGATATTTTTCACAGTCAAACTGACCACAGAGATCTAATCTAATCTATAATACATAAATATTGTTTTCTCATCTTGTGGACATTGCAAAAACTGATTTTCTTTTTCTCTCTCTCTGTTACGCAGAGAACTAGCTATATTTGTTATTTACGTTCCACTGTATCCATGCATTTTCCACCAGTTTCTCATATTAATAACTTCCTACTTTGGGGATTATTTTTGTAAAAAGTTTTGGCGATAACCTGTTTAAAAAAGGAATAGACCCATCAGTGTAAAGAAATGTGGCCCTGTGTATTTCCTGGAGGAAATGAAACATGCAGAGGAACAGAAATCTACCCGAAAAGTTGCTTTTTTTTTTCTTTTTTTTTTTTTTGAGGGGGGGGTTCCAGGGGTCTGATGACAAAATCCCTGCGGTGGTAACAGTGATACGGACTAATCTTAGCCTGGGAACCAGACACAGATCAGTCTGGGCCTGGTCTCAGTCAGACTGATCTCCTTTTAGCTTAGATCGGGGGTGTCATACTCATTTTAGTTCAGGGGCCACATTCAGCCTAATATGATATAAAGTGGGCCGGACCAGTAAAATAATATAAATAATAGGATAAGAACTTTTGAGTGAAAAAAGTAAATTCCATAATGAAAACACTTATATCTACAAATTGTACTTGAACATAACATGAACAAATATGAACAACCTGAAAATTATTTACTAAATTAAGTGCAGTGTTAACAATATGACACCTTAGTTTATCATTTATACATGTGAATCACAACTTAGAGATCACACTGGATCTACAAATACACAAAACATTAAATAACAGGGAGAAAATTATTAAAATTCCACATACTTCTCTTAAGACATTCAGATATTCAGATTTTTTGTTAAAGGCAAGTCTGTAAATGTAAATATTTTTGTGTAATTTTACTTTTTTTAAAACTAAAACAAAGAGACAAATACGCAGTTTTCATTAATTTACAGGTTATTTTGATAGTATTTTACTGGTCTCATCATTTTTAGATTGAAATGACCTAAAATGATTTTAACACACTTGATCGTTAATATCTTCAGTGTAATTTTTGCGTTTCACAAATTCATCCCAGGGGCTGGACTGAACCCTTTGACGGGCCAAATTTGGCCCCCGGGCTGCATGTTTGACTGCTGTGGCTTAGATCGTCCTGGACCACACTCCATGAAAAACCAGATTATTGGCCCCGTAAACACCCGCCAACGTCAAAGATTCCCAGTAATTATTGTGAGTTTCATTTGAAAACGTTTTGTCAAAATGTTTTCAAAAGAACTAAACTAGTCCAGTTGAACTGAGAAGAACGATGACCTGGACAAATGAGAACCTACAGACACCTGCTTCAGACATTTCAGTCTGTTATTGGCTTTAATATAATCAGATTACTCCTGTTAACTGATTAAACAGATCAGATTAGACTGCTTACATGATAAATGATTATCCGATAATTCCACAAATCAGAGTTCGTACGTACGTAATCACATAGAATCAAACTTCCTGTTATTGTCTTCAGCTCATGTTGTTTGGTTTTGTTCATTTTTGTTCATTATTTTATTCCATTTTTGTTCATTTTTATTTTTCATTATTTTATTCCATTTTTGTTCAGTTTTGTTCATTTTATTCACTATTTTATTCAATTTTTGTTCAGTTTTGTTTTTTGTTTTTTTTCATAATTTTATTCAATTTTTGATCAGTTTTGCTCATTTTATTCATTACTTAATTCAATTTTTCTTTGGTTTTCATTATTTCATTACTTCATTCACCTTTCGTTTGGTTTTGCTCATTTTATTCATTATTTCATTCCATTTTTGTTGTTTTTTTTGTTCCTTTTGTCATTATTTTTCTTGGGCTTGTTCAGTTTTGTGGATGTAAACGGGGTCAGGGTGCTGTTGGGGGTCAGAGGTCACAGTTGTGGACACTGATAACAGGTTGTGGTGTTGTTGGGGGTCAGAGGTCACAGTTGTGGACGCTGATAACAGGTTGTGGTGCTGTTCGAGGTCAGAGGTCACAGTTGTGGACACTGATAACAGGTTGTGGTGTTGTTGGAGGTCAGAGGTCACAGTTGTGGACACTGATAACAGGTTGTGGTGTTGTTGGGGGTCAGAGGTCACAGTTTAGTGAAATAAACAGAAATAAGTGAAAAGATCTAGAAAACAACAAAATATCAACAAACCATCCGTCCGTCTGTCTGTCTGTTTTGATAATTATTTTTTCTCTAATTTTTCATTATCTGGTTAATTATGTCCTTCTTCACCACATCAAAATTCCGAGCACTTTCCTGGCAAAATTCTCTGATTTCTCTCCAAATTTGACCGAGTCCTTTTGAGTTTTTAAACTTTTTATGGAATGTCCTTTGTGGTGGACAGTTTCCTTTGTTTTGTATAATGTTGTGAAACTGTGAAACTCAGAAAACCCATAGCTGGTTCTTAGGAGGTTATAGTTGTTTTTCTCTGGAAACTATATGATCACAGTCTTATCAGCACCATCAGCGTCATCAGCATTCCTAGGAACCAACCATCTGATGCGTATGTCATAGATAGACTCTTTTGTCAAGTATGATGACATGTTATCAACGACTCTTTTTGAACATGGCTTGGTGGGAACATCCTCTCCTTTCTGCTCCAACACCAAATTTCTCTAATTGGTGCCAAGTCACTGGAAAGTGGATTCAAACACGCAATTTACCATAAGTTACTCAACTTCAGGAAATAAGATACACACACTTCAGACGTCATCAAAATACCACAAAATATGACTTACGTGCACCAACTGTACATGTGCATGCTTTAATATTAAATATGACTATTATGTGTACCCACTGTATATGTGCATGCTTTAATACTAAATATCATTATTATTTAAAGTCAGCTTTAAGGGTAACGGAACCATTTCAATCAGATGTTTGGAAAAAAACTGTTTTAATTCAATATTAAATAAATACATTTGACAAAACAAGAGACACTGAATTAAAATAATGATTTCACGTCTATGGAAATAAAAAAAATATTATAAATATACATTTTGTGCAACTTTGCTGATCTTAACTAGTTTCTAATTGCTTTTATTGGCAATGTATTTATTTAGTAATACAGTAATAGTCAAACAGCAATAGTTTTTATTTATTTTATTGAATCTGTTTTTAGTGTGTTCTTATTCTTTTATTGTTGGTGTGTTTATAGCATTTTGATCCAAAGCACTATATAAATATGTATTATTATTACTATTATTACTATTATTATTATTATTATTGTTACTATTATTATTACTGTAACTAATTCTGAAACTAGCTTTTCCTTACATCCTTAAGGACAGTGAACTACACATAGGACATACTGATGAATAAATATGACAACTATGGCTCCAAGTTGTGAAACTGTGAAACTCAGAAAACCCATACCTGGTTCTTATGATGTTATAATTGTTTTTCTCTGGAAACTATATGATCAGAGTCTTACCAGCACCATCAGCGTCATCAGCATTCCTAGGAACCAACCATCTGATGCGTACATGATTGACTCTTTTGCCAAGTATGATGACATGTTGTCAACGCCTCTTTTTGAACATGGCTTGGTGGGAACATCCTCTCTTTTCTTCTCCCACACCAAATTTCTCTAATCCCACATCTCTAATTTTTCCGCTCATTTATTATTCCCCGTGTGCTTGCATGTAATGCAAGGCACAGGGGACTATTGATCGTCGTATTTATTATTCTTCTTACACAAAAAGCTTTGAAAAAAAAAATGTGGCTCAGACTGTTGGAAATAGACCAAAACATGTTATTACAAAAATGTGCAGCCTGGTCTCAAAAGATGTGCTATGTATATGGCTTGACATTTTGATGCACGGATTTTGTTAAAATTGCGAAAAACTGGTCAAATTTATCCATCCGAAATGAATTGGGCCATTTTCAAGTGGCTACCATTCCCAAACGACTCGTGCTAAAATTATTCAGTCAACACAAAAACGTTCGGCATGGCCCAGAGATTATCTGTGTGGTCACATGGTAACGATATCACTTAAGGTTTTTGCACAAAAATGCGGAAAAAAAAAAAACAAAAAAAAACATTCACCTTCAATGGGAACAAAAAGTTGTCTTTTTTCCGACTGCTACTGCTTCACCATACTGTTACCTACAGACTTTATTTAAACTTTAAAACGCAGGCATTTTTGTCATCTCTCCCAAAATGTCTGCGGCACGAGGATGGGGTTTACAGTTTTCGATAGACGAGTCTTAAAAATCCCCTGGGTTTAGTCAAAATCTCATCTTTTAGAGTGTGCGATGCCATCAGATGTCTTCAGCTAGAGTGAAGGAACAGCAAAAATTCACCTGAAACTTTTCTGAACAACTCGCCCTCCCGGCCAAACGATACATAGGAAGTGAATGATCTTTTCCAAAAATGTAGCCACGGTTCCTGGGCTTCATTTGAACCCATGTTTGAAGACCTAGGTCTTTTTAAAGTGAAATGGCAGGCAGTAGTTTAGGGGCAAATCCCTCCTCGGCTCCTATTCAAATCAGTACAAATTAGTGCTAAACGGATCGTCCTGCTCCTGGTGAGTTGACTGTTTTTACACTGCCGTAACTCAGTCATTTCTCACATTTCTCTCTGTGTTCCCCAGGTCAGTCTGCCGCTCACAATCATGTTAGTTTTCACCTATCATTTACACTTTTCCCATTATTAGCAACTGTTCGGGAGCTCTTTCACAGTGCTTCAGTCATAAATGAGCGTGCTTGTGTCTGTGTCCTCAGTGCCTGCAGTGCTTGTTGTCATGGTAACGGCACATGTGGTCTGTGTGGCACACCTGCAGACAATTAAGATAATTAAGGCTCCACCAAAAAAAGCTACACTAATAGAGATGCAGTAAAATTACAAATAAACCAAAATAATAAATATTGAATGCAATAAAAATAAATATAAAAACAAATATAATAAAGCACAAAAACTTCACATAAATTCTCTCTACGAAATGATGAGCTCACCTGGGATCACATACACATACGCATGGAACTATTCAATTAAAGGAGCCTATTTAAACACTGCTTTAACAGGACTGACACAGACTGTGGGAGGGGCTTCTCATCTGAATACAGGTCTACAGAAAGTCTGTGGTGACGTCAGTCCACAAACACTGACACACACATTCACATATGAAGTGAATAGGGATGTAAGAAAATATCGGTTCTGCAATATATCGTGATATTTCATTTCACAATACTGTATCAATATTAAAAAGTACTGTATCAACATTTTTAGGTATTGATTCAAATGCAGATATTGTGGAGGTTCATTTTTGTTTTTCTTTTTTGTTTACATTTTATTTATTATTATTTAACATTCTTTTATTAAGTGATGTTAGTTCCTTTGTTGGGACTGCACAAAAATAATGTTCTGATGTTAGTTCTGAACTAACAGAATATGAACATTTGAACAGGATCTTAAACTGTAATGTCTGTAAAACATAATTTAAGTTTTAACATCAGAACATTTTGTGACATAGCATTAGATCCTGTTCTGATCAAATAAAAATGTGTTTAGTAGTTGTGCATATTTCTGGTGTAATTCAATTCTTCAAGGAAATAACCATTTAAAAAAAGAAACTCACAAAAAATTGTCTTTTTAACAGTATCATGATATATCGTGATATATCGTATCGTGATTTGTATCATATCGCCAGATTCTTGCCAATACACAGCCCTAGAAGTGAATGGGAGATATTTCTTGCTTTTACGTCGCACCTAACCACAAGTCTACTGATCCAGCAAGAGGCAAGCACACGAGTTACATTTCCTGAAGGAAATGTATGAAAGTCTAGTTTAGAAGCTATTATGTTATTTTACTGGTTCCAACCCACTTTAGATCCTATTGAACTGCGTTCCTGCCTCTAAACTTTTCTGACATTCTTTGCGTTTGTTTCATTAAACTGGTCGAACTGATCTGATATTGGGGAAGTGTTATGCAAGTGTTTGGCTCTGATCCCAGCAGAGGATAAACCTCCCACTTTGACATGAGATGATTGATTAAATCTGTTTGTGGAACCTGTCGGTGCTGGCACGTTGTGTTCCATCCAAAAGGTTAAAGAAAACTTTGCAGATGTGCCATTTGCATGTTGGTGGGCGGAGTCAGACGATTCCTGGTATAAACAGGTGCATTTCATCTGGGTTGTGTCTCACTGTTCTCCAGAAGGACTCCCTGAAGAACCAACTGACAAAACACACCTTCACCAGGTGAGAACACTAGCGCTTCACTCACTTTTACAGGATTATTGAGGACGTGTCCATGTTTTTAACCGTGTGTTTTACTGTGTTGTTTCAAACAGGCTGTAGACATGGATCATATAGAAGTGGCCGCCCTGGGTCGACCTTTCACCCTCGGGATGTTTTATGATGCAAGGAAGGACAAGGTCATCCCAGGTCAGTCTGACAATTTTAACCCTTTAACCCCTGAGTACCGAATGCAGGTAGAGGTTCACATATTAACCCTTTAACCCCTGAGTACTGACTGCAGGTAAAGGTTCACATATTAACCCTTTAAGCCCTGAGTACTGACTGCAGGTAGAGGTTCACATATTAACCCTTTAACCCCTGAGTACTGACTGCAGGTAAAGGTTCCCCTATTAACCCTTTAACCCCTGAGTACTGACTGCAGGTAGAGGTTCATATAGTAACCCTTTAACCCCTGAGTACTGACTGCAGGTAAAGGTTTACATATTAACCCTTTAACCCCTGAGTACTGACTGCAGGTAAAGGTTCACATATTAACCCTTTAAGCCCTGAGTACTGACTGCAGGTAAAGGTTCACATATTAACCCTTTAAGCCCTGAGTACTGACTGCAGGTAGAGGTTCACATATTAACCCTTTAACCCCTGAGTACTGACTGCAGGTAAAGGTTCCCCTATTAACCCTTTAACCCCTGAGTACTGACTGCAGGTAGAGGTTCATATAGTAACCCTTTAACCCCTGAGTACTGACTGCAGGTAAAGGTTTACATATTAACCCTTTAACCCCTGAGTACTGACTGCAGGTAAAGGTTCACATATTAACCCTTTAACCCCTGAGTACTGACTGCAGGTAGAGATTCACATATTAACCCTTTAACCCCTGAGTACTGACTGCAGGTAAAGGTTTACAAATTAACCCTGAACTGGAACTGGAACACACTGAACAACAACAAGGATTTGAATTTGGTCCCAGTAGGTTTAGTTTTGGTTCTTTTTTTCTAAATCAGTCCAGCTGCTTTTGACACCTGTAGAAGCCAATAACCTAATGGCTACCCATAACGTAAAATATTTGCCATTTTTAAAATGTAATAGGCCAATAACATAATAACTGGCCAATAATGTAATAAAAGTCCTGAACTGATAACGTAATAACTTTTGGCCAATAATGTAATAATTTATTACAGTATCAATAGGTTATTACGTTATTGGCCTGGTAAAAAAAAATTCTTTGCAAATGTAATAACTGAGCCAATAACATAATAATATATTAATATAACTGTGTTTACGTTTCATTTATTAGATAGAACTGTGATAAAATTCCTCTTCCTCTCTCTCTCCATGTATTGGTCTATTTAAATTGGTCAGTTTTTAGTGAAAATCCGTAAGCAAAAGGAAGTTACTAGCAATGGTACCATGGCAACACCCACCTTGTCATCAATCATCATGACACAGCAAGTTGAATATGGGTGCTTCTATGAAACTGGTCCTAAAAGCAGGACAGAGGGGCTAAACATTCAAACCAGATGTAGACTAATGTTATGAAGCAAAATTGGAAGCACTTTGGGTCTATTTAAAAAATAGATATTCACTGAGATAAAATAAATTATTTTTCAGATAAATACATTTTTGATGCATGCATACAAAAATCCATGTAACCTGGTAAAAAGGACATGAAAATTATGCGCTATTATTTTTTAAATATCTTTATTTTCTTACATGTACATTTTGAGAATCGAACTAAATATGCAAGGCAGAGCGTTTCATAAAAATGACCACTGTTGCAAAATCACTTGTGATTTACATGTGGGTCATTCCATATAATTTCATCAAGTGGTCCCCACCTGACCCTCTCAGATTTTTCTAAATTTTTACATACCTCTAGTACATTATATATGATGGAAAAATCCAAAATTACAAAGCTTATTTGTAAATGGTTCCAACGTTATGACCATTTGAAGTTGGTAGGGGGTACCCTGAAATTGCAACCAAAATTAAGACTTGAAATTTTCGGCCATTTTCAGGCTTCTATAACTTCTGAACAACAAGAGCTAGAGGTCTGAAATTTTCAGAATCATTTCACAGGAATCTATAGTCCTAAGAAATGTGAAAATATTTACTTAAAATTTATAATTGCATGTTACAGAGAATGACAAAGTTGAGATTTTATCCATCGCAAACTTCTAAAATGCTACATTTGGCCACTCATTACACAAAAACTAATCATCATATTCATTAGAAATTTTATGTGCTATATCTTGGCTACTTAGGGAATGGATCTGTGTAAAATCAAGGTCCTATGTTATGTTATGTATGATATATTAACAGCTTAAATTCAAAAATATCTGTCCGACCTTCAGATTCAAAGGTCAATATCAGCATGTAGGATAGGTAGTATCACAAAATAAAAGACACCATGTGAAAGTACAGGAATTGCCCTAAATTTTGACACCAAGCACAACTTGCTTTTATAAATCCTTCTATGTTAAATGTTCAAATTAAATATGGACGTTTTTGCCCCCATATTTTAGCCATATAACAGAAAATTTTGTGATTTTTGAGTGTTCAAATGTATGCATTGCAAAGTCAAGAAGATACTATTAAGTACTTAGAAATTTTCAAGAATAGTTTGCAAAGTTGGTTCAATTATGTCTTTTCAGAAATTTTTTAAACAGTTCAGAAACCTCCTTTTCTGCATCCTGGCTAAGTTTATACTGACGACCCATTGTGGTCGTCAAGTCCGTAATTTGAGTAAGGATATGGTCTGTTGGCACCCAACACTGGTCCTTCCTTTTGGGCCAAGAAAATGATCTGGCAGGGCCTTTTGGTTTCATGAAGTCTTGGAAAACATCTGCCTGCTCTGTTGACACTTGCACAACATTTCCCAAGTACCAGTAATTATCATAAACAGCTGCAACATGCTGGCAAGGATGCAGATCATGCTGCAACAAATCTGCCTCAGTTTCTTCAGGCACAAGGTCATTCCCTCTAACAACAGTTGATGTATTTTCACCAGAGATCCTGCTAATTCTGAGTTCGCTGGTGTTAACTGGAATAAAGCTGTGGTGGCTTCTTGTGCCAGATATTGTTTTACTCATTTCAAAATGTTCTGTAAGTTTTGTATGATTCACATGCACATCACTGCCTGGAACATAAAAGACTGATACCAGAGACATTTGATTCTGCCCAGTCAAATAGCTGTTTTGGTGTGAGGATGTGACTTGTGACAGTCTGCTGCAAACTAGCTCTTGTTGTGAGTCGTTTAATAGTAACTCCTATACCATCACACACACTTTTGCCATGGCTGATGGCCAAAAAAATACCATTTGGCTGACAGACCAAAATCCTGATCATGCCAGCACAAGTTGGAAAAATTCTTATAGTTCTTGTATTGGCTTGCAGCACCATCACTAAAATATTTCATATGACGAACTTGAGGCAGTACCTTTTTGATGTGCTCAACAATAGTTTTTAAGAAAGTATGAACCGTGACTGTGTTGTGTTGCATGCAGTCACTGATCAAACAGAGAGACGTGCAGGAGAGTTCTCCATTTTTCTTGTGACACACTCCACATGGATGCAGTGTTACTTGTCTGTTTTCCCAGTAAAAGCCCTGAATGGAGCATTGTGTGGTTTTCCAAGAACTTTGTGGTTACAAAGATCTAATGTGGTTATAATGTGGGTATTTCAGTAAAACAATATTAAAACAATGTTGTGAACTATTATCACTATTATACATTATACTGTTATGTAGATGCTAAAATATGAGGGCGAAAACGTCCACATTTAATTTGAACATTTAACATAGAAGGATTTATAAAAGCAAGTTGTGCTTGGTGTTAAAATTTAGGGCAATTCCTGTACTTTCACATGCTATCTTTTATTTTGTGATACTACCTATCCCACATGCTGATACTGAACTTTGAATCCGAAGGTCAGACAGATATTTTTGATTTTCAGCT
The DNA here is from genome assembly GCF_902148855.1 of Sphaeramia orbicularis. Classification (NCBI taxonomy): domain Eukaryota; kingdom Metazoa; phylum Chordata; class Actinopteri; order Kurtiformes; family Apogonidae; genus Sphaeramia; species Sphaeramia orbicularis. Next base: position 79,546,284 of record NC_043968.1, read on the forward strand.
GTTCATACATCATACATAACATAACATAGCACTTTTATTTTACACAGATCCATTCCCTAGGTAGCCAAGATATAGCACATAAAATTTCTAATGAATATGATGATTAGTTTGTGTGTAATGGGTGGCCAAATGTAGCATTTTAGAAGTTCGCGATGGATAAAATCTCAACTTTGTCATTCTCTGTAACATGCAATTATAAATTTTAAGTAAATATTTTCACGTTTCTTAGGACTATAGATTCCTGTGAAATGATTCTGAAAATTTCAGTCCTCTAGCTCTTGTTGTTCACAAGTTATAGAAGCCTGAAAATAGCTGAAAATTTCAAGTCTTAATTTGGTCGCAATTTTAGGATACCCCCTACCTACTTCAAATGGTCATAACTTTGGAAATATTTACAATTAAGCCTTGAAATTTTGGATTTTCCCATCATATACAATGTTTTATAAGTATGTAAAAATTTAGAAAAATCTGAGAGGGTCAGGTGGGAAATTTTTTAAAAATCTGTTGATTTCATATAGAATGACCCATGTGTTTAAATGGGCAGGTTCCACATGTAACGCAAATGGACACGATGGGTTGCACAAGAAATCTGGAATGAGACTGAGATTCATGAAAAACCCTGGGTAGGATTAGAAAAACCACTAGGATCGACACATTTAACACAGTGTCTTTATTTAGAGTCTATAGAAGACCATTTACACGCATGTTTTCAGATCAAAAATGACACCTAGGTAGCTCTTCATGTCCCAGTTTGGGTCCCAATATTTTATTAAAAATTAATTAATTTTGGGATTTTTTTGCATTTATCTGAGGTCATCATTAGGTACATCTTGGGGGAAATATTTTTACATTTCTCTTTTATTATTGGGTCTAAAAGGCTGGAAAAGTGCCAGATACCAAAATAAACCCAGTTTCAAAGAAGCACCCATGTGTAAATGATAAACTGAGGAAAACAGTAAAAAAAACAAACAACAAAAAAAAAAACCCAAACTATCTATTTTTATAGTCAGTCTCACTCACTGCTCTCTGTTCTATCCCCCATTCCACAGGGGGCGGGGCTTGAACTGAACATGCTCAGATGTCTATGGAAAGAACAAGGTCTATTCTATCAGTGCAATTGGAAATCTTTCATTTGTGAATGCAAATAATGTAAATAATATTTTGAGGGAAAAGCTCAGTTTTTTGATTAAAGTAGTAAATGAATGTAAATGAACCTGGATATTTTCTGAGATTGTAGTGGGAGAAGAAAACCACAGCACCACAGCAAAACCACAGTTCGACTTACTGTACTGAGACATTGTGTCTTCCGTTTCCTTCAGGACTGACGCTGTGGGACAAAAAAACTCTTAAAGACTTCACGACTGTCAAATCCCAGAACAGCAGCAGCTATCACGTCATGACCTCTGACACCATCGACTCTAAATCTTCTCTCCTGGATGTTCAAGCCGGTCTGAAGGCCAGTTTCTTGGGTGGTTTGATCGAAGTTGAAGGTTCTGCCAAGTTTCTGAAAGACCACAAGCAATTCAAGAACCAGAGCCGAGTTACCCTTCAGTACCACGCCACCACCCACTTTGAGCAGCTGACCATGACCCACGAAGAAGCCATGAACAATGTGGTAGACAGATTCGCTGAAAAAGGTTCCGCAACTCATGTGGTTACCGGCATCCTGTACGGCGCCAACGCCTTCTTTGTATTCGACAGCCAAAACGTAAACACCAGCAGCATTCAGGAAGTCGAGGTCGGCATGAAAGCAATGGTGAACAAGATCCCATCCTTCAGCGTTGAAGGACACGTCAGTATGCGCCTGAACGAAAACGAACAAGCTCTGGCCGAAAACATGTCCTGCAAGTTCTACGGTGACTTCATTCTTGAGAGCAACCCTGCAAACTTTAAAGATGCAGTGAAGACCTATGTGGAGCTGCCCAAGCTGTTGGAAGATGACGGGTACAAATCTGTCCCCCTGAAGGTCTGGCTGATGCCACTGGAGAAGTTCAACCTAAAAGCTGTTGAGCTGAGGGGTGAGATCAGCTCCAGACTCCTGTGGAAAGCCGAAAACACTCTGGAGAGTCTGAAGGAAATCAGAATGAGGTGCAACGACTCGATGGCCGAGAGAGTGGTCGGGAAACTCCCTCAACTTGAGAAAACTTTGAGCAGTTTCCAAAAACTATGCCGTGAGTACACCATGAGCATTCAAGGCACCATGGAAAAGAAGTTTCCTGCCATCCGAGAGGGTCTAGAAGATGATGCTGATGTGGAAAAACTGTTGGACAACAGAGGAAAGTCCCCATTCAGCGATGAAAACTTAAGAAAGTGGTTGGAAAATAAAGAGAACGAAATCACTGTCATTCAGTCATGCGTGGATATCATCAACGGACCCAACGTGAAGATTGCAACCAACCACCTGGAGTTGGACCGAGAGGCCGTGGCTGCAGATGTGGACCACGCCCTGTGCTTTGTCTTCACCTCAGTCCAACAGGATGACCCCTACCTCCACACCATGGCCGACAACCTCAAATGGCAGGAAGCAGATCCTGCCGAAACCGGTCCGCTTTCACAGAACCAGTGGTACTCGTCCCAGGAAGTGAGGAGCGCAATCAGGACAAAAGCTGAAGAGTTCAGAGATCTGGCGAAACGGCTGCGATCCACCAGCAGAGTCAAGTTCTTGATCACCGTCATAGAGAACCCCAAATACAAAGGAGCCACCGTCTACCACTACAAAGAAGGAAACCTGGTCAGCGAGGACTTCACCAGACCGGATCCGCCCAAGGTGACGGCAACCACCGACAGAAAGGACTTCATCTGGTGTAAGTGACGGATGACTGAACGATGAATGAGCACCACGTGAATGAGTTTATAACTACCGTAAAAATCTGAGATAGATCATTATGACAATCAGATGTGATGCATTTACAGGCACTTCGGAAATAGGATAATCCATAAACTCTGGTTTAGACTTCTTGGTAGTTATTCTCAGTTCAACTGGACTTCTTTAGTTCTTTTTAGTGATGTGTCAGTCGCAAATGAAACGGCTCCGAGAGCCGGCTCTTTGACGTGAACGACGGGAGCTGGCTCCTGATTGGGAGCTGCTCTGATGTTTTCAAAAGAACTAAACTAGTCCAGTTGAACCGACAAGAATGATGACCTGGACAAACGAGAACCTACAGACACTTGGTTTAGATGTTTCAGTCTGTCATTGGCTTTAATATAATCAGATTACTCCGGTTAACTGATTAAACAGATCAGATTAGACTGTTTGCATGATCAATAATAATTGTCTTCAGCTCATCGTGTTCAGTTTTGTTCATTTCATTAAATTTTTTTCATTTTTTCATTATTTTATTCCATTTCTGTTCATTTTTTTCATTATTTCAGAAAATTTTGTTCAGTTTTGCTCATTTTATTCATAACTTTATTCAAATTTTCTTTGGTTTTGTTCATTATTTCATTACTTTATTCCTTTTTTGTTCAGTTTTATTCATTTTATTCATTATTTTATTAAATTTTTGTTCAATTTTGTTCATTTTATTCACTATTTTTTTAAAAAAAAGTGCTCAGTTTTGTTATTTTTTTCATTATTTTGTTTCATTTTTAATCAGTTTTGCTCATTTTATTCATTACTATATTCAATTTTTCTTTGGTTTTCATTATTTCATTACTTTATTCACCTTTCATTTGGTTTTGCTCATTTTATTCATTATTTCATTCCATTTCTGTTGTTTTTTTTTGTTCCTTTTGTCATTATTATTTTTCTTGGCTTTTTTCAGTTTTGTGGATGTAAACAGGGTCAGGGTGCTGTTGGGGGTCAGAGGTCACAGTTGTGGACACTGATAACAGGTTGTGGTGCTGTTGGGGGTCAGAGGTCACAGTTGTGGACACTGATAACAGGTTGTGTTGTTGTTTCTCCGTCAGATGCCTGTGATCTCACCCTGGACCCGAACTCGGCTCATAAGAATCTCCGTCTGTCCAATGGGAACAAGACGGCGACATTTGGAGGCGAGAATTCGTATTCTCAACACCCCGACAGGTTTACAGGACCTGTATATCAGGTCATGTGCAAGGAGGGGCTTAGCGGGCGCCATTACTGGGAGGTGGACTGGAGCAACAGCAACAATGACAACGTCGGCGTCGGTGTGACGTATAAAAGCCTGAGCAGAAGTGGCGGCTACCTCGGCTACGATCCAAGTCCTGGTACTTCGGCAACAGGTATGGGTCGTACTTCGGCATTCACAAAGAAGAGCAGAGCGTGTCCGTTCCTTCTGGCGGCCTCAGTCGCATCGGTGTGTTCCTGGACTGGCCTGCGGGGACGCTGTCCTTCTACAAAGTGTCCTTCAACACCCTCACCCACCTCCACACCTTCCACGACAACTTCACTGAGCCTCTGTTCACTGCCTTCTGGAACAACACAGGCTCCACCTACGTCACCCTCTGCCCTTTTAACTAAACGTACACTTTCATTTGGTGTTTTTCGCTGCAGAAAAGCATCACAGAAGTGGGCGTGGTTAAAATGGCTAGAGTTTAGACCGCCGCTGATTCAGATTTAGATGGTTTTTAGCTTATCTGATGATAAGACATGAGCTGTTGTAGAGGGGCCGCCTTCATCACTGTCTTTGGTGGCGTCTTCGTCACCGTCTTCCTCACCTTCTTCCTCACCGTCTTCATAACCGTCTTTGTTACCGTCTTCCTTACCATCTTCCTCATTGTCTTCCTCACCTTCTTACTCACCGTCTTCATCACCGTATTCCTCACCATCTTCCTTACAGTCTTCCTCACCATCTTTGTCACCATCTTCCTTACTGTCTTCGTCATCGTCTTCCTTACCGTCTTTGTCACCTTCTTCCTCACCGTCTTTGTTACCGTCTTTGTCACCTTCTTCCTCACCGTCTTTGTTACCGTCTTTGTCACCTTCTTCCTCACCATCTTCGTCACAGTCTTCGTCACCGTCTTCCTCTCCGTCTTTGTCACCGTCTTCCTCACTGTCTTTGTCACCATCTTCCTTACTGTCTTAGTCACCTTCTTCATCACCATCTTTGTCACCTTCTTCCCCTCCGTCTTCGTCACCGTCTTCATCACCGTCTTCCCTACCTTCTTTGTCACTGTCTTCCTCACCATCTTTGTAATCTTTGTCTTCATTAACAATTTCTTCAAACATCTTCTCTCCAAAACTACTTAGTCTGAAATTTTGTTTCTTAACCCTATAATGCCAAATGTATCATATTTGACAAATGAGTTTTGAAGCCCTCTACATAATCAGTGTGATATTTTTTGTCTTTGAAAACCTGATGTATACAATTAGATACATGTAATACAAAGATAATCCACCAGTGGGAGGAGTTCATTCACCAGAGGCCTTTCCAATGACACTACAAGACTGTCATTAATGAGGAAGGAGGAAGAACTGTGACCATTTAGAAAAGGAATTAACAATTTATTAGACATGTGCATGTTCTATTATGTTTTTGTTTGTTCTTTGAAACCGGAGCCTTCATTGGGCCTTCTGAACAAGAAGGACCAATAAAGGCTCCAGTTTCAAAGAACTGGAATTTTCTGCCAATGATTTAATGGTTCAGTCTTTACAGGGTTAAAAACAGAACCATGTCAGTGAAGTAACATCTGAAAACTCCATAATCTGAGTTTCATAGACGTTTAACCAATTATGATTCTGTGTAAAACTTCCTCCTCACAAAATCATTTTTTAGAACTAATAATAAATTGTCAGATCTTCTACTTTTAATATTCGGAAATGTCTTACTTTGAATTTAATCTGTTTGAACCTTTTTGGAGTTTCTCATGGATCTGATTGTTTTTTCCTTTTCTCTTCAGTCATTATGGTTTATTAAATGCAGGTCAAGACAAAACTAAAAATAAACATAAAGTTCCATGTACCGCTCAGGATGAATGAACATGTGGCCAGAGAAGACTTTATTCACTGTCAGAGTCATTTAGAAGAAGACGACGATGAATGTCAAATCTAAATATTCAATAAAAGCAGACCTGAGTTGAAAATCCGTGTATCATTCGTTCTTTTCACACTCAATTAAGACTGCGCAGTCAGAAAAAATGACTCCTTAATTCATTATTCATGTACAAATTAAAAATCAAAAAAGTTGTTTTTCATTATTTTTGATTGAATGCACAAATTAAAAATCGGAAATAAGCAAATGGACTAAATGTCGAGTTTCATGTTGACATTTTTGATATCCGATTTGGTATGACCCGGAAGTTACTGACTTCGTGTGATCATTAAAATACTAATGTGACTCCTCCGTCCCCCACACTTTATTTCTTTTTCTTATTTTATATTATTTTATTTTATTTATTGTATTATTTATATTGGAGATATGATACATATATTATTTATTTTATTATTATTTTATTCTTTATATATTTTATCTTTTTTTTTTTTTTTTTCAGTTGTCATGTCGTCCTCCTCCTTTTCCACCAAACAGGTTCCTGGGCTGGTTCGGAGCCAGTGCCCGACTTAGTACTGGTTCTTTGTGTTTCCACCGCTTAAGCACCGGTTAAATTGGTTTCAAACAGGTTTCAGGCAGGCAACAACTTTGAGCTGGGCTAAACAAGGGCCAGACGAGAACTAATGACACGACCCCCCTGCATCATTGGTGGGCAGGGGTGACCAGAGAGGAACAGCGAAAGCTAAGAACTGTCATTTTTAAAACTACAACCAGTGGGTTATTAGTTTAGTTTTTAGAAAAAGAGTAACAGACGGCAAAAACAAGCATCAGTGGACAGAGGAGGAGACCTGATGCTTTCTTACACTGTGGGCTCCATCAAAAGTCCAAGACCAGTTGGAGGGAGCCTCTGGCACAAAGCCGGTGTTTGATAGAATATAAAGAGAGATGTATACGACCGGACCTGGACCAGCTTCTAATCAAACTAAAGAAGTTAAAGAAGAAGTACAAAAGAAAAGATAGCTTGGACGCAGCGGACGACCGAAAAGAATCCCACATTTGGACCTGTTGGACTGGGTTTTAGGGGACCAGTGAATTCGACTACTGGTGCACTGAACTCAGACACAGCAGACACGGACCGGAGGCTTTGGATTGTGGATGAGCCCGTGGTTCAAACAGAGAGAAACGAAACTGGTATTTTTTGTTTCTCAAACACAAGATTAATATCTCACTAAAAGATGACTCTAGAGATTAAAACGAGCTGCAAACGCTAGGAATGTTAAAACGCTAGCTACTGGTATGCTAACAATAACATTTCAGTGTTGTCCCCGTAATGTTTTTTTTAACCTGACACCACCCACCCTCTTTGGAGGACAACTTTATTTTTAATTACAGCTTGTGTTTAAGTAACAAATTCAAACTATATTCTCATGTTCATCCATTCCTTGCTTGTATACGTAGAGGGAGGGCTCACATAGATGAAAGTGTACACAGACAAGACGAGACAAGACAGTGGGACAAAGCCAGCTAAGTGGTTACTGTTGAAAACATAACCAAACATGTAAAAGATATGACAACAAGACAAGACAAAAACAGATACTGATAACATATTCATCATTATACACTGGTTTGTGTGTGTGTGTGTGTGTGTGTGTGTGTGTGTGTGTGAGGAGAGGGGACAAACACAGAGGGGCTCTACTGCTGGGTGTTGGTGTTGGGAATTAGTGTCATTATAAGACATAGAGTTATTGATACAAGGCTGATTCTGGATCATCTGTGTGATTTTACGTCAACATTTAGTATAACATGGTCTCACTTAGAATGTCAGCAAAGGTAAAAACAGAAATGATATTTGATTTTATGCAGGAAAGATGCCAAAACAGCCATGTTGAGTAAAGGTGAACTCATGCTGATAGTATGTGAAACATTTTATCATTTTCAGTATGTCAGGGGTGTCAAACGTGCGGCCCGTGGGCCAAAACCGGCCTGCCTTTGTTTCCAATTTGGCCTGAGGGATGAATTATCAAAGTCCAAAAATTACACTGAAGATATCAACAGTGAAGGATGTCAAACTCGTTTTAGTTCAGGTTCCACATAGAACAGTATGATCTAAAGTAAAATAATAGACTAATAACATATAAATAATGACAACTACATATTTTGTTCTTGGTTTAATGTGGAAAAGAATACCATTACACTATGACAATATTTATATTTATAAAACTATACTTTAAGAATAAAATGTGAATAATCTGAACAAATATGAATAACCTGAAAAGTCTAAAGAAAATGTCGTGCAATTTTAACAATGTTCTGCCCGTTACTAAATGTTTTATGCATTTGTAGATAATAAATATGCTAAAAACTTAAAGGCTGTTTTTTCTTTTTTACTAAAACACACTATTTTAAGCATATATTATTTATAATAATGATGATTAAGGGCCAGATATTGAAAGTTAAAGGTGTGGGAGACTTTCGTGACCAATTTTTCATCAGATCTGTAAAACCTCCATCATATTCTCAGTATCATGAATCTGTAGGTCTTTCTGTGATTACTCGCCTGAATCTCTTGCATTGCGGTGAACAATTTCGAAGTGCCATCCACCATAAACATACCATTTGTTTACAAACTGAGCTGGGAGGTCACTCGGCCATCTGCGGAATTTTGTCACGGTGCGCGTTGTGGGAAACAAAGGCCACCTTACAGCGGCAGCTGGAACAGACGCGGAAATGGCAGGAGCTCCCTTCCCTCTATGCATATTCCTACAGCCATTTCCGCATTTCAGCCTTTTCCTTGTCGTGTTTATTTCATTCATATAATACCATATGGTTGTGCTGCCGCTGCCAGGTAGCTACGCAAACCTCCCTTTCCAACAATGCACATCGCAACAGAATTCCGAAGATGCCCGAATGACCTCCCGGCTCGGTTTGTAAACACATGGTATGTTTATGGTGGATGACACTTTGAAATTGTTCACCATAATGCAAGAGATTCAGGTGAGTAATGACAGAATGACTTACAGATTCGTGATACTTAGGCTATGACTGAGGTTTTACAGATCTGATGACAAATTGGTCACGAAAGTCTCCCGCACCTTTAAATTCTTCCTGAAAACAAATGTGCAAAAGAATTGGCAAAACGAACATTTTCTGACACTTTTATTGTAAAGAAAACATGAAGACACCTAAGCGGCCTGTTATTATGTCAGTCTTAAAAGGGTTCAATTACGCTGACATAAGTCAAAGAAGTATTTCCAACAGTATAAAACACCTAAAAGAGTACATGTGTGTGAATACGTCCTCAAACATAAATACATGTGGAAGCAGCGGGTGAGTTTAATCACACAGAAACTAATCCCAACCATCACAGCTCCTCGTGTTTATTTTTAACATCGCCAACAGAGAAACACCATCAGGTTCAATACGTCCAGCACCACTAGTGTTAATGGCAGCAGGTTGAATGTGTGGTTTAGAATGTGGGCATTACTTACCTCTCCACTGCTCTGAGATGCTGGGGAAGGAGATCAGTCCAAATATGAGCAGCAGAGCCAGAAGGAACAAAATGAGGCTTCGCTGGAGCCGAGACAGCTGCTTCCATTTCTGCAGGGAGACAGACAAAAAGCATTAAGAACACCGGAAACACATCCAACAACTCCGAATTAAAGCATTGGCGGGGTCGAGCCGACAGAAGACAGAATATCCTGCAAATCCATTAACACGTCCGAATTAAAGGAAAAGCAGGACGGTCTCGCCTGATGAAACTGAAAGATGATGTAAAAACAGGCCAAATTAAAAACCAGATGGGACACAACTCAACTTCACAACCCAAGAAATAAACGATCATGTTACCCTGAGCGAAGTGGACATAGTTCTGCCTGATGCTCACAGTCATGGATCACAAATAAACAGTGTAAGCAGCAGCAGAATGAGGAGCAGAGGCTGGTTCATCTCAGGAGACGTGAGCTCAGAGGAGACACCTGTGCAACACCTCGAAACTGTTGAGCCATCACCTCCAACTCACAGCAGGCTTCATCTCAGGGGACGTTTGCATTTTACTCTGCTGAGGTTCATTCAACATAACATACCATTTATCTACTGGAAAACTAGTCTGTGCAGAGCTTTTATGCAGGCTGAGAAATCAAACATTCACTCTATATCAGACAGACTGTTTTTTTTTTTGTTTTTTTTTATGTAAGTCGATGAGGACTGCTTCAAATTCCACACAGGAAAAAAGCAACAGGAAAACCATTTTAGCATTGTTTTTTATTTCTGAGGCAAAAACAATAACCAAAGCTGAACGATGAGGCCGAAATTGTTATGATAACACATTACATAATGACAGTTATAGATGCCATGTCATTATTTCCTTCCAGTTTGAAAGCTGTTTTTTTTTTTTTTGTCAATGTTAATTTTTTCCAAGTCTCTCCAAACTGTTGTGGGAAATTTCTTGTGGTACTGATGAAGGTAAGAAATAAAGTTGCTGAGACATCAACCGTCTTTTGTGAATTTATTCTGTGCAAAAAAAGAAAACAGTCTGACAGAGTACAAGGTAGTCTGATCAGAGTGACTCAGAAGACTTTTGTTTGTTTTGTTTTTTTGAAGCGGCTATGTCCACAGTAGTGTGGGACTACCTTTCTCATTTGTCCATAGTTTTCTTTGAGCTCAGAGACTCAGTGGATGAAAACCAAACAAATATAAATGCTTCACTTGAGCTGATGTTTATTATGAAAACATTGTGACATATTACCCGTGCTCAGTATTTAACTCTGTACAAACCTGTTCCATCAACACGTGCGAAACCAGTGGTGGCTGGTGGAATTATTTTTTTGGTGGAGCGCAGTTTTGGGATGCACTATAACCACATATCACCATTAGGATACGCCAAAGCAAATGCACCACTATTTTAAAATTAGGGATGTCCTGATCTGGTCTACAGATTGGTATCAGCTGTCGATCTGGCATTTTTTAGAAGATTGGATTTAGTCACGAGAACAGGCCGATCATGACCCGGTTCTGGGGCGGGGGTAAGCACACATCCTGCTCCCTCAAATTAAAGTTTCCGAAGGTAGGGAATAGAAAAATTAGCTGCACAACAGCGGGAGGTTTAGAGGACTTAGTAAAACATCTATAGGTTTCACTTTCATTTTAACATGATGCGCGAGTCGGGTTTTTTTGAACCTGTGGGGTTTTGTGGAATTATTAGACCCAACCCAACCTGCTCCACAAGTAAACTGACATTTTTTTGACCCACCCAAACCTGAACCGCAAGTAACCTGCTGATATGCGCATCACTAACTTACGGCACAGAACACACCCCCATACAATCCCTGGATGGACCTGTCCATAGACCAGCTACAGCAGCGGCAAATGTACGGTCCGCTAACGGTTCAAATTTGGCTCACTGCATGAAATTGGAAAATGCAAAAATTATAATAAAGTTATTAAGAGTCAAACATATCATAGTTGTTTTACTTCAGGTTCCACAATCAGCCCAATTGTGATCTCAAATAAAATAATACTACAATAAACCTATAAGTAATGACTCTAAATTTAAATAAAAATGTTACTGTAAAAAGTCGGTATCGGATTGGTATCGACAAAAATTTTAAAAATCGGATCAGATCGGGAGCAAAAAAATCCAGATCGGGACATCATTAGTTAAAATATTAATTTAAATTAAAATAAATACACAGTATGTGTTTTCAGTCATTTATTTTTTTCTATGTAAATTTCTTTGTCTATCCTTCAAAGATGCACATTTTTCTTAGCCTGCCCATCCATCCAGTTTTCTCAGTGTAATTCAGTACTGAGGAAAGAGTCTGGAACTGGGCCGATTGCTGTGAAATATGCACTATCTATTCTATACTGACCAATCACAAGTCTGGGGGGCAGGTGTTTCGCAATGCATCATACCTCTTTTTGTCATGAGTCAAAGTCAGTTCCAAGTCCACAAATCTCTTTACAACAGTTGTTTACTAGATTCAAAAATAAGGGTTGAATTACAGATTACACTCTGTATTCTCAAGTTTCTCTGACAAACATGACAGTAATCATTCACCAAAGTTTCTACTTGACCACCACCAACACCACCACCACCACCACACGCCATGATGGAAACATGCTGAGGTTTGTTGACATTAGGGATCTGGTCATTGCATAATTACACTGCATCCATCTGATCTGTGATTGGTTTACTCGGCACAAGTTAGTCCCGCCTTCATATTTGGATTCAAGCCCTGCGATTCCAGAGGGATTTCTCATTGAAAAAGACAGATGGCTGGCCAGTCTACATTTTTCTTTGACTCTGTTGTTAAAGTCGGGCATGAATAGAATAGAATAGAATAGAATAGAATAAATTTTTACTGTCACAGGAACAATGAAAATCAGTTCAATTTAGCAGCAAAACACTAAGTGCAAAAGGGACTGTATAAGAAAAATATCAGAGTATTAAGAAAAAGTAGGACTGTGGAAAGGCTTCAGAATAAAATATTAATACACATGTGCTACTAAAGTACTACTAGAACTTCTGAAATGAACAAAATATACAAAAAGGAATATACAAAGCTAACCCTATACTACAGATGAGAGTTATATACAAGGAATAGGATAAATACAGGTAGTATTAAGGTGCATGTGTCTTCCACTGATAGTATGGTCAATGCATTTAGACCAGGGGTGAAGGTAGTACGAGTAGATCACATGGCATTGAAAAAATAGAAAATCAGCATTTGGGTTAAAACATGTCACTGATACCACTTGCAGCGGGAATCAATCCCGTGCTTTTCTGCACCAAAATCCACTGTATTATCCACTGAACTATTCAGCCGCTCAGTCCCAGTCAGTAGTATTACTTACAGACCTATCCACGGATTCCATTTCTGAGGAAGGTCTTGATTCTTTTCGGGATGTGATGTTTACTCCTGTGGGTAGGGCTTGGGTGAGTTTTTTTTGTGCCTCGAGGCTCTCCTATCTCCTGCACCATCTACAGTGTAATGGAAAATTTATTGTACTCTGTGACTAACAATCGTAGCTTTGTGTCCAGGCGTGACTGACCATTGTAGCTTTGTTTCAAGGTAGAATATGATGTTCCAGTAACTTCCAGTAATTTTCTAATTTAGTAAGTTTTGTAACACTTGTGTGAACTCTGAAAAGCGTAAGTTTCCAGAATCCTCAGATAACCTCCTGATGTGCATAAGTTTCATAAGTATCTCCTCTTGCAACATCAGAGAAATTCACAAAGACAGCTCTGAGTCTGAACATGTCTGACAGTAAATTGAGATTTACACGGAAAGGTCCTCTGAGGACCTGTAGATCATGATCAGACTTGACGAGCCACAGGTACAGAGAAGTGATCATCTCCCTGCTGTAAAGCTGCTGTTATAGATGAAATGTGCTTTGACATACTGCAGAAATAAAAGGTTATAAGATTAGTCGATGGGGTGTCGGTCTGTCGTTTCATATCCTATCGTGAGTAAATTTAGCCATGACAGCAGAAAACACCATTTTACCTCTTGAAACCTGGTGATGAACTCAAGCATGATAAAATAATCAGAATGAAAAAACCTCAGACTGAATATGTATCATTATATGATGAGGAGGAGTGTGGGTAAACAAACAAACAAACAAATAAATGAGAAAGACAGACTCAAAACTCTTCATTTAAATTATTTCCACAATTAATAAAACCATGGCTGAATGTGCCGTTTCCTGCTTTGAACTAAAGAAATCACTTATGAAACTTGTTGGTCATTGTAAATATGGCTGAAACTAAGGACTAATTCAAGTCGACTAATCAGATTGCAAAAGAAAGATTAAAAAAAAAAAAACAACAGAATGGTAACTTTAATGCTGGGGGCTGGTAAAGGTTCATACTGTCTTCCGCATATAATTATTGTAGATAATTCCTTTATCAGACAGGGGTAGTTGTTTGTTTTACCAGCTTTACTAGTTTCAGTGACATCCTGTAGCCTTCGTCAGAAACATCACAATGATGTTGCTGTGATGTATCTTATAGGCTGTTCAGGAGGGTTGGCCAGACAGCGGGGGGGGGTTTACGGCGCATACACCTTATCACACACCTGGGATGCGGTCCTGGAGAAGACGTCCGACAGCAGGGGACGTAAACTCTCCCTGCTGTCTGGTGAACCCTCCTGAACAGCCTATAAGACATGTCACAGCAACATCATTGTGACGCTTCTGACAAAGGCTACAGGAAGTAACTGCAACTAGTAAAGAAGGTAAAACAAACAAATACCCCTGTCTGATAAAGGAATTATCTACAACTAGCGGCATTGTACCCGTGGTGCCATTGTACGATACCATGATAAGTAGAACTTGTCTGCCACCACTATCCATTTGTAAAGTACCATTCAATCATGCATTGTGCAGGTAATAATTTGAGCCAACATGTGAGGCATGAAGGGAAGAGCATGTATTTGTTTGGCCTGTCAAGCATGATTAAATTGATACAGCGGTAGTGAACTGCAGCCTTCACATTGTAGCATTGTCTGCTAGCAGTAGAAATTTCGTGAACATCAGCTCTGAGTCTGAACATGTCTGACTGTAAATGGAGATTTACACGGAAAGGTCCTCTGAGGACCTGTAGATCATGATCAGACTTGACGAGCCACAGGTACAGAGAAGTGATCATCTCCCTGCTGTAAAGCTGCTGTTACAGATGAAATGTGCATTGACATACTGCAGAAATAAAAGGTTATAAAAATAGTCGATGGGGTGTCGGTCTGTGAGCATAAACACTTCCGAAAATGGAGTATGGTGGCAGGAATGAAGAATTCAAAGTAGAGAGAGGCTAAAATCGCCCAGCATACCTCACAACATTTGAATACAGACATAAAATTGTGCCTAGTAGATAGTCAGGTAATGTTCCTATTCATTTGGCGAGTTTGGTGGCGATCGGGTCTGTGAAGGCTGAGGAAAAGTGTAAAAAGTAAAATTACATGAAAATGTTTACATTTACAAACTATTCCTTCACAAAAAAATGTGAATAACCTGAAGAGAAATAAGTGCAATTGTACCAATATTCTGTCTGTTATTAAATGTTTTGTGTATTTGTAGATCCACTGTGATCTGTAAGTTGTAATGTACATGTGTAAATGATAAACTGAGGCAGAATATTGTTAAAATTGCACTTATGTTCCTTAAGAAATTTTAGGTTGGTCATGTTATTCAAAATTTTTAAAGGATAGTTTGTAGATGTAAACATTTTTTTAATGTAATTTTACTTTTGGCACTCTAAAACAGAGAAAAGTTTGGATTTTATATTATTTATAGGTTATTACGACCCCACTTGAGATACAAAACTAAGATGAGTTTGACACCCCTGCCTCATAAATATCCTAATTTCAGTTTTTTTCCACGTCTACAGGTATAAAACAGTCGTCCTGTGTGATTCTGAAAAACAGTTGTAAAGAATGTAAGTGGAAACTGAATCCTTAAAAAACCCTGAGCAGAAACGACAGGTAAATATGAGCTGTGGAGTGATATGAAACATAAGACACCTGTAAAACCAGAACGTCTGAACAAAGGCAGGACGACAGGGAAAGTAAAGCAAACATGATTAAAATGAATGCAAACGGAGACACAACAGAGACGAGCAGAACCTGTTTTATCTGCATGTGCTGATCAGAGGCATTAATGTAGTCACAGGATGCTTTTATCTGCAGCATCTTAAGGTTCAGATGGCTGCTCGACAAAAGGAGGAGGAGGAGAGGAGCGAGGGAAACCCACAAACCGATTTGTCAAGAGAACAGATACGATTTATAAAGACTGATATGGTCTGTCACAGTGAAGTCGTAAGAAACGTCAACACTCAGAGCTTTAGTTAAACTGACAATCGGAGCTTTGATCATAGAACCAAGACACGTTTAAGAAATTAATCCACAGTCACAGAGTCCTGGTGTCGACACAAACCCTCAGAACACCTCAGATGAATAAAGTTTGGGAGAAGACGCTCATTAGTGCTCATAGTTTTAGCTTAGAACTGTTTAATTCCTTATCATAACCACATAATTTTAAACAACACAATATTTTTGCACACTTATTTACGTATTTTTATTTGATTATCACATTGATAATATACTGTCTAGTACACATCATGCAAATTGCAGTTTTAATTGTGTCTTAATAGAGTGTTTTAATATATATTTGATGGGTGTGCGTGTGTGTGTATTTATCTATTTATTGTTGTATTGATCATATCTTTCCTGCTACATTTTATTATACTTGAATGGAGAAATTGTAACACACAGCCATTTCCCTCTGAGATTAACAAAGTTTTCTGATTCTGATTTTATTGGACTATTTTATCAGTAAACAGTATTTCAGTGTTATTTCTTTACAGTGTTCTGTGTTGTAACAAAATAGTTCCAATATCCCTGTATATCAGCGTCATGTTCCATCAAGAATCAACTCCCAGTTGAATGTGTGAGGTTGTCAGGTTCTGTTCAATGTTAGAGTCCTGTGGTCTGGATGCAGATCAATCTAATAGAAGTGGGTGGTACTTTCACTGGAGGAGAACTGAACTCATTCAATCAAAGTCCATATATGACTTCTACCAGTGATCAATAGGAACTATACTGACATCTGTAACCATTTACATGTTATAAACCATCAAAATATGGACCATTAGAAGTAAAAGCAATTTTGTAATATTTGAAAAATTGGTCAAAAATAAAAGATCAAAATTTCTCAAAACTGTGAACAAAAGTTATAGACATCGTCTCAAAGAAGCTACATAAAAAAATTGAATAGACTCCGACCAGTACTTTTGGAGAAGAAAACTATTGAAATCTCGACATTAGTGACTGTGAGTTTGACCCTTCAAAGTCACTCAAGGTCAAAGGTCATGGACCCAAATGAAAGTCCATATATGGCTTCCTATCAGTGATCAATAGGAACTATATTGATATCTGGAACCATTTACATGTTATAAACCATCAAAATATGGACCATTAGAAGTAAAGGCAAATGTATTTGTAATATTTCGAAAATTTCTCAAAAATTCAAAAATCAAAATTTCTCTAAACTCAGAGAAAACTTTGTAGACATTATCACAAGGAAGCTACAAATAAAATTTGAAATTAATCTGACCAGTAGTTTCATCAGAGAAGACGTTTGAAGAAATTGCGAACAAAAACGACAGTATTAGTGAGAATGTTAACAGACTCATCGTAAGAGTCTGTATCAGTAGTTCTCAAACTTTTTTGAACAAACGCCCCTTTAGATCATCATGACCCTCCTCCTACCTCCCCGAACAAAATTTTGCGACGGGATGGGAGTGGGGGAGTGGGTCTGACAGACCTTATATATGTAGCATACGTATATACATAACATGACGGGGACACACACGGAAATTCGCCATTGACATAACATGCTACTTCATACTGATACTTATACAGACTAACGCCCTCCCACTTCAGACTCAGCACCCCCTAACAGGGTCCCAATGCCCCTTGGGGGGGCTGCACGGCCCCCATTGAGAAACACTGGTCTATATAGTGTTTTTTGTTTTAAGGAAAATGTGACATACTTTAAGATGTGGGAGACTTTCGTGACCAATTTTTCATCAAATCTGTAAAACCTCAGTCATATCCTAAGTATCACGAAGTAAGTCTTTCTGTGATTGCTCACCTGAATCTCTTGCATTACGGTGAACAATCTCAAAGTGCCATCCACTACAGACAAACCGTGTGTTTACAAACCGACCCAGAAGGTAACTCGGGCATCTTCAGAATTTGTCGCGACATGCATTGTGGGAAACAGAGGTTCGCGCAGCCACCTGACAGCAGCAGCGGAACCATATGGCATTATATGGATGAAACAAACACACGGAAATGTCTGAAACGCGGAAACAGCTGGAGGAATATGCATAGAGGGAAGGGAGCTCCTGCCGTTTCCGATCGTGTCTGTTCCTGCTGCCGCTGTCAGGTGGCTGTGCGAGCCTTTGCTTCCCACAATGCACGTCACAACAAAATTCCGAAGATGCCCGAGTGACCTCCCGGCTCGGTTTGTAAACACATGGACTGTTCATGGTGGATGGCACTTCGAAATTGTTCACTGTAATGCAAGAGATTCAGGTGAGTAATCACAGAAAGACTTACAGATTCATGATACTTAGGTTTCACAGATTTGATGAAAAATTGATCACAAAAGTGTCCCGCACCTTGAAGGTCCAACCCTTTACTAAGTGTTTCTCTGAGTGGATCCTCAGAGTACACTCAGTGTGTTTGACTCACCCTCCAGCAGGACTGACGCCGGTGTTTTCCATTGTTGTAGGTGTGACTGTGTGGATCGCTGAGCGTCAGAGAGATGAAGTCCTTTCTGGAAGGCGGGTACATCCTCTGATCATGGACGGACGTAGGTCATAGACGCTGACCTTCAAAGACAAAAACAAAACAAAACAAAAAAAACCAATCAGTAATACTTCTTCATATACAGTAAGCTACGAAGCTATGATAAAAAATTTAACGATCAGATCTGAATACAAAGTCACTGAAGAGTCAACAAAAGTATTTTTAACATTAAATAGCATTAACTTGTTGAATATCAGGACTTCTATTTTAATACCATCACAATAATCAAATTTACATATTGTCAAATGCTATAATAGTCATACAGATAAACAGCCACCTCCTTATTTTATGGCCTTCAATATTTTCAATATTTCAATATTAAAAGAACAATTAATCCTTTAGCCAAAAAATACTCAATTTTGATAAAGGTTTCCAAAAGATGTATCTTGGAAGTGTTTAGAGATAAAGTCATACTGTAAATGACAGAAATATTGGGTATGACCCAAAGCTTATGATGGGAGTAAACAAACTCATCTAAATTGTATATTGTGATGTCACAGGGTGGAATCCATGTTGGATTGCGTAACTTTTAGTAAAATTGAGCTTTGAACATATTTACATTGAAGTTTTCTTTGTGTGTTTGTTTTTTGTCATCTTATCCTTAAAATAAATGAACTTAAACATTAGTAGAAAGTAAAATGCAGTAAGTTTTAGTATCTTTTTATCCTAACAGCAGAGTAGACAAATCTGTCCTTATCTATCCAAACTAAAACTAAATCAACTTTACTTCCTTACTAAACCAGCTCAGGACCATGCCTTTAAACTGGATTTTCTTCTTTACTGTGAATAGAAACTAGGGCTGGGCAAGGTTTTTTCTTTCCTTGAGTTTTTCCTGGTTTTGCTTTCAAGAAAAAACGATTTATGAAAATGAAAAATTATGAATGTGAACTGAAGTAAGGAAAATGAGGATACAGTATTGATTGGACTTGGTAGAGGAGTGAATAA
Organism: Sphaeramia orbicularis; assembly: GCF_902148855.1. Classification (NCBI taxonomy): domain Eukaryota; kingdom Metazoa; phylum Chordata; class Actinopteri; order Kurtiformes; family Apogonidae; genus Sphaeramia; species Sphaeramia orbicularis. The sequence continues at coordinate 79,565,506 of NC_043968.1, forward strand.
AGACAGTAAATTATCATCAGAAAGGGGAAATTAAGGTGTGCCCAAAACCATCATAAACCATATAAATCATCTGGAACCAGTTGGAAAAAATACAGCAGTTCACATTAATTTATTTGTTATATCTTTGTAGAAGAACCTCAAGAGGATAAAAATAATAAATCAATTCCATAACCTTATTTATAATCAAATATTATTGCATCAGAAAGGAGATCACTTTGATCTAAAGAACTGATATCATGGTTTTTTAATTATTACTCTTACCCATTTTACTGCAGAAACACATAGAGCAAACACCAGTAACAACATAATTTAGTAGTAAATGTATACACTGGAGTTTCTAATATGCATTATGACACAAGTTTGTTGAATAAAGCTTAGATCTAATGGTCTGATCTGAGGCTGTTGTACAAAGCGTTCCAGCTGACGTCTATTTTAAGCTGATTTACTTGGAATTTTAAAGAAATTAAAACTTGTTTCAAACTAAAAAAATAAATAAAAAAGCTGGCTCATTGTGGCCCCACTTCAAACCTCTGAGCTCATTTCACTCCTGCAGAAACTGATTATTTTCAGGAGGATTTTCTGCAATTACAACAAGAGCTGCACAATTAAAATGAATCACAATTACGGTGTCAGACTGTACAGTTGTATAAACATAAAAGGCTGCATCGAAAACATGTGATATATTATACTCAGTGACAGCGCAAAGAGCAGCTGTAAAACACTGCAGGAAAAATTAAAGTGAATCCATTTACATTTTTATTGTTTTGGAGTTTTTCTACTTTATTTACACAAAAGGTTTTATGTTTTAGTGGGAAAAAAATACACATTCTAAAAAATAATCACTAATCTATGCATTTCTTGTTTAATGTACACTATATGGACAAAAGTATGTGGACACGGTGAATCCAGATGTTTCTTTTCTAACAGGGGTCTGGGATACAAAACAGTGTCGGAATATAGTTTTATATTGGGATAAATATCACTGCATTGGTTAGTTTGGTTTAAATTGCCATCCTTGCCTCCAAAACACCTAAGAGATGTTCTTTTCTTAATTTCTCTCATTGTTGATTTTTTTTTTTTTTTAAATCCATGACTATGATTTTAAATGCTCTACCTCTCAATTTCTAAAATATTTTTCATGCTCTGACAGTAAATAATAATTTTCTACCACAATTAACATTTACTTTCTTCACATCTCACGGAGGAGGAAAAAATCTCCCATTAAACTTTTTGATGCTATAAACTATATGGACAAAAGTATGTGGACAGATCATGTCTACAGCTGTAAGATGTCTGGTTTATGATGATTTGAGATAAAAACATCAATAGAAGTCATATACTATATGGACAAAAGTATGTGGACATTTTGAAATGAAGTGTTCCTTTTCTAACAGGGGTCTGGGACACAAAACCATAATGACAAATGTCAGAATATAGTTTTATTTTAGGATAAATATTGATTATTAAAATGTATGCTTCTATGTCAAATCATCATAAACAGGACAGCTGTAGACATGATGTGTCCCAATATTTATGTTAATATAGTTTATAAACATCAATATTTCCTTAAAGTTTAATGGGAGACTTTTCTTCCAAAGTGAGATCTCAAGAAAGTAGATGGTTAGTTGTGAACATGGAAAATATTTTAGAAATTTAGAGGTAGAATGTGTAAAAATCATAGCCATGGATAAAAAAAACAAAATCAATTCATCAGCATTTACAAAACTCTTCTATTTTAATAAATATAACTCACATTTTCCTCTGCCAGCAGCAACCCAATAAAACCAGCTTCTCAACCCATTTTGAGTCCAGACCCTAAGTGATGTTTGCTTCATTTCAGCTTTAAAAAACACTTGTTTTGTGAGAGTTATCCTTCTTGTGCTGAATTCTACTCCCTGCCGAAAACAGCTCCCCCTTCCTAAATCAGCAATGAATAGGACAAAGTGCACCAAATTCATCCTGTCACACCAGAATAGCTCCAAATGTGAACTGCTAGTCATTTCACTCCTGTAGCTTCACAAGCTTATTGTAATGGGGGATGCAGTTTTCAGTAATATCTGGTGCCGAGTTCTGCTCCTTGCCGAAAACTGCATCTCCAGCCAAGGGTGATGTAGTTTTCGGCAGTATCTGCTTTTATTGTTATGTATTTTGTGTGTTGTGTATCTAAGATTTAACTTTAGAAAGTTTTATATATCTTACAGTTTGCACATTCTTTAATATTAACCAGATAAAAAAACATAACTGCAATATCTTACAATATTATTCATTACTTAATTGCTACACAGCTATGAAGGTGTTAGGAATAATTGAATAATTCACAATTAATTTGATACCCTACAGTCAGAAAGGAGAAAGAGTTGTGACAGGGTGAATTTGGTGCACATTGTCCTCTCCATGGCTGATTTAGGAAGGGGGAGCAGTTTTCGGCAGGGAGTAGAATTCGGCGCAACAATCTTAACATCATAACCTTAGGACGTTATGGTCATTCTACAACAACATACAATCCTAAGATTTCTTCTATTTCAACAAGATTTCAGCACAGACTTGAGAAAAAACAAACTTCAATGCAAAAACCTGAACTATAACTTAAATATGACAGATCCTATTCATTCATTCAGACTCCTCTTGTGGTGCAGGTTCACTGTTTTTAACACATCACTGTTAATGACAGTGTAGCGGATGTTTAGGCTGATTAGCCACGTCAGTAGGTCGGTTTCTGCTACTGCCGTCCACATGTCATTAACATACGGATCAAATACACCTGGGAATGTTCTAAAGCAGCCAGCTAAGCCTATCCACCTGCCTGTTTTCTTCTCCTCCTCTTCCTCCTTCTCCTCCTCTTCCTCCTCCTCCTCACCTTTGAGCCTCAGCCCCCGGTTCCTCCGATGCTAACAGCTGTAAGCTAGCAGCCGAAGACCAGCGCGGTGCTGCGGCTGTGTTTCCTGGGGGGACGGCGGGTCCTTCAGGGGCTCCGGAGGGTTAAACATGTAACGGAGAGGTGGGACAGACAGTCACCGGCGATGACAAACGGATTAAAGAGCGGAAAACATGTCTAAAGTGGTAGAATGGACGAGCACAAACAGACGAGGGGCAGTGACAGCTCGCGACTGGAGTGGACTGACGGTCATGTGACCAAGCGCGTGACCGACGGCTGCGCGTTAACCCTTAACAGGCCTCCATCATCAAAACATGGATTTACTTTTATATTTATTTACTTACTTATTTACTGACTCACTTAAAGTCAGTATTTATTTATTTATTCTCTACTTTTTTTCTTCTTGTCCTCCTTTTACTCCATGTTCCACATACAGTACATGTGTAAAAGTTCTAGTCTTTATTTATTTATTTATTTATTTATTTATTTATTTATTCTCTTTACCTTTTTCTTCTTGTCCTCCTTTTACTCCATGTTCCACATACAGTATATGTGTAAAAGTTCTACTCCTAGTAAAGTTCTAATGTCCACACATACATATTTATCAGTCTCTGTATTAAGATCCAATCGGATATATGTGAAGTATGTACAGCAGGGAAAACAAACGTTTGAGGGTAAAAACAGCTTCTATAAACCAAAGTGGTCGTATTTAGTGTGACCTCCTTTTGCACTTAGCATGTCTTTAACAATTTTGTTCGGACAAAATGAGATTTATGATATTACTTTACTAATGTTTTGTACCAGTAACAAATTGAAAAAAAAACAAAAAACAAAATGAGCCACAAATTTAAATAAATAAATAAATAAATAAAATAAAATCAGCATGAAGCAAAAATTAATAGAAAAAGTAAACAAAATTAACTAATAAACAAAATGAGCAAAATAACCAATAAAATTCTGGAGAAAATAAAACAAAATAATCAATAAACTGAACAGAAATTAACAAAATAATTAACTGAACAAAATATTCAACAAAATGAATAAAATTATCAACAGAATGATCAAAAATAATCAACAAATTCAAGAAAAATAAACAAAGTAAGATGCAAAATGAATAAAAATGAGCAAAATAATCAATAATCGAACAAATTAATCAACAAAATGAAAACAAACATACAAAATAATCAGGTTTCATTCAGCAGCTTCTATAACCCAAAGTGGTCCTATTTAGTGTGACCTCCCTTTGACCATAACGTCTTTAACCCAATATGAGATTTATGGCATTAATTTACAGATATTTTATCCCAGGTTTCATTCAACACGTTCAGATTTACTGTGGACAAAACTAACAAACAAAACGTATCGACTAGAGAGAAAAAAAATAACAACCAACCATGTCGAATAATGTTTGGGATATGTATATTTTTTATTTTATTCTGTGACAAAACTCTTGTCTCGATGGTTCACACAAGACAGATGTCCAGCATGTCATTTCATTTGGTTTTTCTAAAAGTGATCGTCTGTACAAAACAAGTGTGGATGATCAGTCTCAGCCAGCTAAGGCAATCACATGGACGATGATCGGACAAATCTAAATACCAGACGAGAACATGAATATGAAACACAGGCTACGACTGAAGCACCAACATGTCGGTAGCCTCATAGCATTTTTAGCTAACCCATACACTAAATGGACAAAAGTATGTGGACACATTGAATTCAGGTGTTTCTTTTCTAACAGGGGTCTGGGATACAAAACAATAATGGCTAATGTTAGAATATAGTTTTATATTGGGATAAATATCATTGCATTGGTTAGTTGTTTTTTTTATTTATAATTATTATATTTGCTTCTAAATGCCTCAGAAATGATTTTTACTTAATTTCTCTCAACTGCGTTTTTTTTTTTTTTATATATCCATGACTATGATTTTAAATGTTCTACCTCTAAATTTCTCAAATATTTCTCATGCTCCGACTGTAAATAATAATTTTCTACCACAACTAACCATCTATTTTCCTCACATCTCACTGAGGAAGAAAAATCTTCCATTAAACTTAAAAGGAAACATTGACGTTTATAAACTATATGGACATAAATACTGGGACAAATCATGTCTACAGCTGTAAGATGTCCTGTTCATGATGATTTGAGATAAAAACATCAAAATTTCCTTCAAGTTTAATGGGAGATTTTTCTTAAGTGAGAAAGTAGAGGGTTAGTTGTGGTAGAAAATTAGTATTTACAGTCAGAGCATGAAAAATATTTTAGAAATGTAGAGGTAGAACATTTAAAATCATAGTCATGGATTAAAAAGTAACTGATTTTGAGAGAAATTAAGTAAAATCATTTATAAACATCTTGGTAACACATATAATTTACAGTTAGAGCATAAAAAAGATCCAAAATTTAGAGGTAGGACATATAAAATCCTAGTCATGGATTAAAAAAAAAAAAAAAGCAATCAGCATTGACAGAAATTAAGTCAAAACCATCTCTGAGGCATTTTAGAAGCAAAGATAACAATTTAAACCAAACTAACCAATGCAATGATATTTATCCCATAATATAAAACTATATTCTGACATTAGTCATTATTGTTTTGTATCCCAGACCCCTGTTAGAAAAGAAACACCTGAATTCAAAGTGTCCACATACTTTTGTCCATATAGTGTATGACTTCTGCTATGAGGCTAACGGTGTTCCCCCTTTGTTTTGTTGGTTTGGTTCGTTCTCCACAAAATAAGAGGAACGCTTTGTGTGTTTTGTTGCAGTTTTGGCTGAACGGTCAGACTGTTGTTCCTCTCACTGGGTCCGTGGTCGATGCAGATACTCATCGCTGACACAAACACCAAATCCAGATTCTGCTGAGAAGCTCCGAGGTTTGCATCAGAAGCACAAACTCATACAGACACCCATTAATCAGCATTAAACGGCTGTAGAATAAGCCTTTTCAACCAGAGGCAGAAGAGTTCAACTACAGAAGATCTAGTTTATGTCATGAGAAAACTCCATGGAACAACTTCACAGGAACTTTGAAAAGAAAAATCCATTATTTATTCATTTATCGGCAATGAATATTTACCCATAAAGACCCAGGGCTACTTTTGTGGCAGTTCCAAAATAGTTTTCCCTCTATACTAGACTTTTCTTAAGTGATTTATCAGTATTTATTATATTATTATCCTCTGTATTGGTTTTTTTCAGTGAAAATCAGGTATTTTCCTATATCTAATTCACCGATCATGCAGATGTTCATAAAAGCTCAGATTAAAGTTGAGGGATATTGTATCAGAAACAGAGAAAACTGAAGAAAAAGTGACTTTTTTCAGCAAAATATACCATTAACAGCAAATAAACCCAGTGTGTCCATCCACTGTCATTGACCCAACTCCATGGGTTTTACTGGTGAATCAGTGTTGTAGAAGATGACGGTGTTTCCACGGTAACTACGGAGCCTCTGAACGTCCAAATATGGTCATATCTGATGATCATGAAAAGATGAAGAACTGTATTTTATACCAATTATTTACATGGATTAATAGGATTAGTGGATCAACAGGAATTAAACAGTTTAGATCAGTAGATGTTTGGGTCTTTATGGGTTAAGGATATTTCTCGTTAGCCTCATAGTAATAATTGCCTAAGTCATACACTATATGGACAAAAGTATGTGGACATATTGAATTCAGGTGTTTCTTTGCTAACAGGGGTCTGGGATACAAAACAATGTCAGAATATAGTTTCATATTATGGGATAAATATCATTATATTGGTTATATGTTTATAAAGTATATGGACAAAAGTATTGGGACACATCATGTCTACAGCTGTAAGATGTCCTGTTCATGATGATTTGAGATAAAAACATCAATATTTCCTTAAAGTTTAATGGGATATTTTTCTTCCTCAGTGAGATGTGAAGAAAGTAGATGGTTAGTTGTGGTAGAAAATTATTATTTACAGTCAGAGCATGAAAGATATTAGAGAAATTTAAAGGCAAAACATTTGAGGCATTTTGGAAACAAAGATAACAATTTAAACCAAACTAACCAATTTCAGTTTCACTTAAAAAATGATTTCCATTGCAAAGGACATTCCATTAAAAAAATTACCAAAAATAGCTTTAAAAATGTATCTGAAAAAATGTTGCATTATGCAGTTTCCAACCTAGACAATTTGTTTAGTGTAAAAAAGCTAAAACTTTAACTTTCCTGGGTCTCAGGAGGATATAGTTTATAAACATTTCCTTAAAGTTTAATGGCAAATTTTTCTTCCTCAGTGAGATGTGATGAAAGTAGATGGATAGTTGTGGTAGAAAATTATTATTTACAGTCAGAGCATGAAAAATATTTGAGAAATTTAGAGAAGGAACATTTAAAATCATAGTCATGGATAAAAAATAAAAACAAAATCAATGTTTAGAGAAATTAAGTCAAAACACTCTCTGAGGCATTTTGGAAACAAAGATAACAATTTAAACCAAACTAACAAATACAATGATATGTATCCCATGATATAAAACTATATTCTGACATTTATCATCATTGTTTTGTATCCCAGACCCCTATTAGAAAAGAAACACCTGAATTCAACGTGTCCACACACTTTTGTCCACATAGTGTATGACTTATGCTATGAGGCTATTGTTCCGTTTCTCCTTTCATACCAAACTACAACCCTGTGGAAACAGCAGCTTCAGCGCCCACGTGTATAAAATAATAATAATAATAATAATATCATACCTGAGATGTGAAAAACATACATATAAGAACATGTGAAAGATAGGAAGGTTTGGTGTCGTCATAGCAACAACCGGCATCAAGTGTATTCAAGGGATTATGTTTCCTGTTAATGTCTGAGATGAAATAAAGGTGGGGTTTTCAGATAAACCATCACTAGCACCTTGACAGAAGTGTGTGTTGACGTACAGTACTGGTCCTCCCCGGCCCCGTCACTTCCACCAGGGGGGGCCACAGTTGCCGTGTCCCCGAAAAGAACACATTGTTTCGAGGTCAGAAGGACTTTTATATACACAACAGGGAGGCCGGGAAGGCAAAACAGAACCAAAAAGATATAAAAGACACAGTAAATAAAAGCTAAACAAAACATACAGTTTAAATTATTCAATACAAGGAAGTGAAAGTCTCTGTAAACAAAACGGACGTCTCCACGGAGAAACTCCAGCTCTCGTCGACTCTTTAATTCGTACGGAGTCACTCAGATTGAGATGAAATCCAACATCCACCCAACAGGAGGGAGGAGCAGCGCCCTCCTCTGATGGGGGTGGGGGTTCCATGTGTCCTGGGGCTGTCCAGGTCTTTTTTATGTGGGTCCTTCTGGGGGTCTCAGGTGGGTCTAGCTGAAACACACCGGTCCCACTGTGAAGCCCAAACGGTGGGTGGCGTTCCCCCCTCCCATCAGCGCCACGTCTCTCAGAGGAAGCAGGTGAAGGTCCTCAAACTCAAACACCGACTCCCGCTGCTCAGACTCCGCCTCCTCTGCGGTCTGACGCAAAAACACAGGACGAGACCAACGATCAGTCGCCAACAATTCAAATAGAAGAAATTCTATTCTATTCTATTCTATTCTATTCTATTCTATTCTATTCTATTCTATTCTATTCTATTCCATATTTAATTTATCAGTCATGTAGATGTTCATAAAAGCTCAGATTAAATCCAAGGTCATTATGTTAAAATGGAGAAAATTGGGGAAATTTTTAACTTTTTCAGTAAAAATATTATTAACTAAACATAAAATCAAAAGTCTCCATCCACTGTCTATCTATCTTTGTTCACTTTGTGGCTTATTTTGTTGCTGTTACTTATTATTTTTGCAATTTTTAAAATTCACTTTGTTTATTTTATTGATTACTTTGGCTGTTTTTAATTTTCTTTCTTATTTCTTCCATGTTATTTATTATTTTGTAAATTTTCTTATTTGCATTTTAATTAATTAATTTATTATTTTGCTTGTTTTTATTTATTTTAACCTTTTAAAAAAATTCTTCAATTTTTTCTGTTTGTGGCTTGTTTTGTTCATGTCACTCATTATTTAGTTGATTTATTATTAATTTTTGTTCAGTTTGTTGCTTATTTTGTTCTCGTTTACTTCATTTAAGTAATTTTTTTGATTATTTTATCACGTTATTTATTAATTGAAAGGTTTTTTTTAATATGATTTTGTTCATTTTTTATATATATACCTATATAAATATATATATATATAAACATATATATATATATATATATATATATATATATAAACATATACATATACATATATATATATATATATATATATATAAAACCAAGTGTATAGATAAACCATCCACTGTCATTGATCCAACTCCATGGGTTTTACTGGTGAATCAATGTTGTAGAAGATGACAGTGTTTCCACGGTAACTACGGAGCCTCTGAATGTCCAAATGGGTCGTATCTGATGACCATGAAAAGATGAAGAACTGTATTTTACACCAATTATTTACATGGACTGATAGGATTAGTGGATCAACAGGTATTAAACAGTTTAGATCAGTAGATGGTTTTGGTCGCTGTTCAGTTTGATTCTTGGCCTTTTCTTTAATTTTTACAGTCAGGTCCATAAGTATTTGGACACTGACACATGTTTTATAACTGATCTTCTGTAAATCACTACAGTGGATCTGAAATAAAACACTCATGATGTGATTAAAGTGTGAACTTCCAGCTTTAATTCCAGAAGTTTAACTAAAATACTGCATGAACTGTTTAGGAATTCCAAGCCCTTTAATCCCCTACAGACATGACTTCAGTCGATGTTTTTAACCCTTTACGTACCACACAGTCTGTCACCGCTCCCAGGTAACTTTGCTTCCTGGTGTCGGCCAGGAACTTGACGTCTCTGTGGGCGTGGCCCAGTCGGTGTCCCGGGTGGCAGCTGTAGGTCAGCTTCTGGACGGCGGTCGTACTTTGTAACCTGAGGAAACGCATCTGGACCACAGTGGCTCCTGGGTAGGAAAACTGTTCAGAGCAGAACCAGGGGTCAGCACAGAAACACAATCAGCTGATACAGAAATGAAACGGAGATATTTGGATGGAAAAATACAACATGAATAGTGGGTTCGACTATTTCTGTATGAGCCTTATGTTTAGAATGACGCCTCTTTGTTGTTGGACCATCATGATCTGTCCCAGAGCAGGAAAGACGAAGGCACAACATTAGCGCTACACACATGCAAAAATGTTAAGATTACTGTGGGTATGGCATGTTTTTAACTCTGTAAAAGGAACTACAGTCCTTTATGCTACTCACTGTTGTAACTGCTGTACGGACTTGACTCCTTGATGCAAGAAAAGCCTTTTGATACAAGATTCCAGCGACTCTGTCTTTTGTCTCAGAGAATTTTTCTATTAACTTTGTCCTACAAGCCAGATTCTACATTTCTTTAATTCATATTGACAATATTGGTCTAGTACTTATTTATTTATTTAAAATATTATTTTTTGTAGTATTGATCATTTCTTTCCTGCTACTTTAGTTATACTTGCACTGAACAACTGTAACACCCAACAATTTCCCCTGTGATTCATAAAGTATTCTGATTCTGATAATGTTAAAACTAGAAAACACGCCAAGTGCAAACTTCTGTCTTAAACTGTTCCAGGTCAAATGTCTTGACATGATAAATATGTCGAATTAGGATTATATCAGATGAGTTTTGACTCAGATATGGTTTTTCTATATAATCCCATGTTAATGAATGTTAATTCTCAGAGTTTTTCCTAACCTGGATCTTTAATTATAGAAATTCAATCATCTATTCACATTGTCATCAAGAATTACCAAACAAAACCAAGATTTGTGAAAGAAAGAAATGCTGGTACAAACAATTACGTTGACAAAAGTAAAGACAAACCTGTGTCCACTTTCCTTACATCATTACCTGGACAACATATTGTTTTCCATTCACCCTTGAGTTCAAGTGAATGTTTGTGCTAAATAAGGAAAACAAAGCCCTCAAGGCTGAGGACGTGTATGAGGTCACAGTGACCTTGACCTTTGACCTCTAACATATTTTCAGTTCACCCTTGAGCCCAAACGAACACTTTTTCCAACTGTGAACCGCAATGGGATGGACCTTCTACTACAGAACAGTTTTGCCGTGATTCCACTTCGTGGTACCGGCTCGACTCGACTCGGCCTTTTTGCGTTTCCATTACGAAAAAGGGCCTGGAATCTGGTACCCGGTACTAGTTTTTTGGCATCGCCTCCACCAAGGTTCCAAGACTGGAGACCAGATACTAAAATGTGATGTGTACGCACTGCAGACCACCGATTGGTCAGAGTCTCGTCTCTGTGACCCGCCGTTTTACAAAAAACAGATGCAGAAGTTGACAGTAAATATAGCGGTAGGTGAATCCACATGATGACAGCCCACAGAACTACACCATGGCCGGTCGAGGAGGTTCAGTCTTAGGTGGCCGAAGTAAAAGTTCAGCATGAGCTTGACAAGACAACACGCATTGAGTGAGTTTATCAGCAACTCTCTGAGCAGACGACACGGAAGTAACGCGCTGCATCGCTATGACGACCAGGTACTGTAAAGTCGGTAGTATCCTGTAATGGAAACAGTCTCCAGGAATAGGACCTGGTACCCGAGTCAAGTTCACCTGAGTTGAGTCGATTCCATGTAGTGCACAGGTGTCAAACATGCGGCCCGGGGGCCAAATCCAGCCCGCCAATGGGTCCAATCTAGTCCACAGGATGAATTTGTGAAATGCAAAAATTACACTGAAGATATTAACAATCAATGGTGTCAAAATCATTTTAATTCAGGTTCCACATACAGACATACAGACCAATTAGATTTCAGGTTGGTCAGACCAGTAAAATATTATCATAATAACCTATAAATAATGACAACCCCAAATTCTCTTTGTTTTTTTGGTGTAAAAAAGTAAAATTACATGAAAATGTTTCCATTACCAAATTATACTTTTACAAAAAATGTGAATAACCTGAACAAATATGAACAAATGGAGATGTCTTAAGAAAAGTAAATGCAATTTTACCAATATTCTGCCTGTTACTAAATGCTTTGATTGTAATGCTGTGATTGTAATGCACATGTGTAAATGATAAACTGATAAACCGAGGTAGAATATTGTTAAAATTGCACTTGTTTTTCTTAAGACAATTCAAGTTGTTCATGTTATTCAGATTTTTAAGGAAACTTTGTGGATGTAAACCTGATCATAAATGTAATTTTACTTTTTTCACTGTTATTATTTTACTGGTCCGGCCCACTGGAGATCAAATTGGGCTGAATGTGGAACTGAACTAAAATGAGTTTGACACCCCTGATGTAGTGGTAGGTGTGTGGACCTTCTCCAAACCAATAATCATTCACAGGTTTTTCACATTTTGCCCTAAACAGGATCTAGTATTTTCCATTTTTGGTTCCATAGTTTAGACGTGGTGTTTGGCAGCTGCAGAAACCCCACCAGTCCTCACTCAGAGTTCGTCATCGTCTCTTTCAGGTTTGGACGCTACTGAACATGACACCTATGCTTAAACTGGTCCACACTGATGTCAGGGAGTCTGGAGGGGGAGGGGTCCACTGTAGTACATGTGCTCCACACTAAACCCCCACTCCCACTGAGATGCATGACGCTGCTCGAGGTGATGCACTGTTCTATATTGAGGTGTGTTTACTGACCTGAAAACCCTCCTTCAGTCGGCTGAGCCACTGGAAAGACCCTTCCTCTGAAAACTCTTCCATCCAGGCTTTTATGGGCAACTGTAGAGAGACACACACACCTGAATACTGTTCTCAATGTTTTCTAATAGACTGTTTCTGATGCATGTGTGTATATATATACTATATATATGTATATATATGTACACATATACACGCACACACACACTTGGCTCGGAGAAACTGTAACACAGTCTCCTCTGGGATTAATAAAATATTCTGTTTCCAAGTCCTGGTTAATAAATGGACTGAAATAATCATATTTAACCCTCGGTGTCCCGCCCACAGATGTCCTTCCTAACCAATGACAGTGCATAATCTGTGCAGTGCTGTAGTAATGTCAACATTCTTTTCATTCAGTTCATATTCAACTTTTTCCCATTTATTTCTATTTCATCAACTCTAGCCATAAACAAAAATACCAAATACTCAACAGCTGTCATAGTTTTAACCCTTTAAATGCCATATTTGTAATGTAAAGAAACCACATTTTTTTATGCAAAAAACGTTTGTTTTTATGTGTTTTTTTTTCCCAACATCCTACATAAAAATTCGATTAGTTTTTTTTGTTTGTTTGTTTGTTTGTTTGTTTTTCTGCAGACTGGCATATGTCAATGATTAACAGTAATGCTGCTTAATATGTATTATTATGCTTTTTTGTTCTAGGTCAAATGTTAAATGCTAAAATGTGTCAGTGTGCATTTTGTACTCACTTGGTAGAAGGGTGTTAGTGTAGGAATTTAACATTGTTTATATTGCGCTGATTTTAAGTGGATGGGTCAGAGTTTTAAAAATCATGCAAAAATGAACAACTTTTGAACTCTGACCTAGAACAAATCGTGAAAAATAATATGACGTTTTATAAAATGAAGTGCAAAGTGTGCATAATATGCTCATTGTGCAAATTTTAGATCTTCCATCCAAAATTATTTTTGGATTTCTGCATATTCTTGTGTTGTCTTTAAAAAGATCTGTTTGATTTCTTTAAAAAAAAAAACCAATGCATTTATTTATTTAATAGGTTCTGTGTAAAATCATAAATCTTATTAGCATCAAAATAATAATAATAATAATAATAATAATAATAATAATTTAAAAAAGCAGAAACAGTTGAAACATGGGTGCTGACTAGTGGTAGGAATAATGTCCTAAAGGTAACACTGAGTCAAAAGTTCAACTTCAGTTGAGTTTTCAGAGTTCAAGTTCATTTTTCCATCTTTTTTAGGTGTTTTTGGTTCTGGTTCAAATGTAAAACGTCTCTGCAGAAGTGTGTGTGACAGTGCGCCTCACTGACATTCAGCCTGTATAACCCACTACATGGACTTGGAGGGCACCGCATTGATCTGGAGCAGTCACTTCCTGCAGCCTTTCTGTGCTGGGGTCTTTGTACCTGAGTGTCTCCAGGATGAAGGCAGGTCTGTTGTAAAGTGTCCGTGAAGCTGCAGTACGCCAGCAGAGCGTCGGCCGGGCTGCCCTGGTTGGGGTCGATGTAATACATTCCTGCAGAGAAAAGTTAGCGAGAGCTGAATGACATCTGCCAGGATGAAAGTGTCCTGCTCCACACAGAGGAGGAGGCCTTTCCCCTGGACCACAGAAAGACACGGCAGTGGAAAAAGGCCTTCAATGGTGCACAGTAAAACATACTGACAGGATATTCACACTGTGGCCTGAGGGGTGTTCGAGTTTACACATGACATGAGCTTCAGTCATATAAAAAGAGCGGAAAGGATCAAAAGTTAGTCAAAGTTAGTGAAAATGGACCAAAACTGGACTTGTACATTTACTTAGACATTTTAAATATGCACATAATATTCACATTTAAAACTAAATTTACAAAAATACTTACAATAGCAGATTTTCTTTTATCTCTTTCTATTCTATGTTTCACCAGAGTACATTTTTTGTTAATGTCTACCCTGCACTTTTGGTAAATACTAGTTACAAACTTGAAAATTGTACAAGAACACCCCTTCATGTCGTACTTTTCACTGGAGAACTGGGAAAAAATGTTGATCCACGAGATGAAAATAACCTTTGACCTTTTCAACATGGCGAAGTGTGCCGAGGGCTTCATTGCGAATAATGACCAATGCTTTTATTAATGTTCTGCTGCTGTTAATGGATGATTTTGCACATTTATAATGTACACAAGTTGTGCAAACCCCCCCCCAGTCTTTGGTGTGTATTCCAGTGTTTGTTTGGTGTGTATTCCACTGTTTGTTTGGTGTGTGTTCCAGTGTTGGGACTGACCGCTGCTGTATTCCGGGTGGCACAGCCACAGCTCCATGCAGGTGGTGGCCGGATGCTCTTTGCTGCCGTCAGGAGGATCGACCA